>NW_026775108.1:107500-127500 GCF_963082965.1 Carassius carassius | reverse complement strand
CAAGGTTTTTAATTTTTTTTCTCAAGAATAGAATATATAAGAAAAGGTACGTGCTAGTATTAGTTGGTCAGGTGCGGGCAAAAAAGATGAGTCTTTAGATGTTTTTTTGAAAATGAGTAGAGACTCGGCTGTTCGAATTGACCGTCGGGTCATCTGGCTGGAATGAGAAGTAGAGTTGGGTGTCATCAGCGTAGCAGTGATAAGAAAAGCCATGCTTCTGAATGACAGATCCTAATGATGTCATGTAGATGGAGAAGATAAGTGGCCCAAGCACTGAGTCTTGAGGAACCCCAGTAGACAAGAAGTTGTGACTTAGAAACTTCACCCCTCCAAGACACTCTGAAGGATCTGTCAGAGAGGTAGGACTTAACCCACAGGAGTGCTGTTCCAGAGATGCCCATCTTTCTGAGGGTGGAGAGTAGAGTCTGGTGATTAGCAAGAAGAGTACTGAGGATTTGGAAGCTGCTCTTGCTAGTCGCAGGGCTTCAGTAACCGAGAGCAGAGCAGTCTCAGTTGAGTGGCCACTTTTGAAGCCAGATTGGTTGCTGTCCAGGAGGTTGTTCTGTACAAGAAATATAGAGAGTTGGTTGAACAGAACTGGCTCAAGTGTCTTTGCAAAGAATGGAAAAAGGGATACCGGTCTATAGTTTTCTAGAAATGCTAGATTTAGAGATGGTTTCTTGAGCAGTGGGCTTACCCGAGCCTGCTTGAATGCTGAGGGAAATGTTCCAGAGTAAAGCAAGGTGTTGATAATGTAAGTGATGGTAAAACTGAAGGAAAATTGCTTGAAGGAGGTGAGTGGGGATAGGATCAAGTGGACAAGTAGTAGAATGATTGGACAGGAGAAGTTTGGAAACGTCCATCTCTGATAGTCGAGAGGAGGAGGAGAGAGAGAGAGTGTGTATTAGTCGTTATGAAGCTATCATCAGTCTGCGGTGTGGAGAATTGGTCACTGATGGTTCTTGTCTTATTTGTGAAAACTGCAAAGTAATTGGCTGTAAGAGTTGATGAAGGAGGAGGTGGAGGTGAACTAAGAAGAGAAGAGAAAGTTTTGAAAAGTGTTTTCGAGAGAACAGTTAATTTTTTAAACAGCTTTTTTTTTTTTCTTTTTTTTTTAACAACAATTTTGTGGTAGTATGATGTTTTAGCAGTGAAAACAATTGCAGAGAAAGAAGAGAGGAGACATTGATACACACTGAGTTCGGTAGAGTTTCTTGATTTATGCCATTTCCTCTCTGCAGCCTTGAGTTTAGAGCGATGTTCATGGAGAACATCGGACAGCCAGGGGGCAGCAGGGGTGGTGCACGCTGGTCTGGACGACAGTGGGCAAAAGTTGTCCAAGCAAGATGTTAGAGTGGAGCAAAGAGTGTCAGTAGCACGGTTCGTGTCCAGAGCTGAAAACTGAGAGAGTGAAGGAAGTGAGGATGAACCATAGAGGACAGGAGAGATGGAGAGAGTGAGCACAGGTTCTGTCGGAAGGAGACCTGCGGTGGAGTGTGTGCCGCTTCAGGAGTAAGTGCACTTGAAATTTATGTATCTAAAACTTAAACAAAAATATGTATATTTTTTGTATGCCAGTGTCCATCAGCAAATCTGCTGACAGACATTATAAATATTTGTTACAGACAGTATTAATGGATGGATGAGTGTTGATGGGTGGTTGAGTGTCAATGGATGGATGAGTATTAATGGATGGAAAAATATTAATGGGTGGTTGAGAATTAATGATGGTTGAGTGTTAATGAATGGATGAGTATTGATGGACGGTTGAGTGTTAATGGGTGGATGAGTATTAATAGATGGACGAGTGTTAATGGATGAATCAGTATTCATGGGTGGTTGAGTATTAATGATGGTTGAGTGTTAATGGATAGATGAGTATTTATGGATGGTTGAATGTTAATGAATAAATGAGTATTGATGGATGGATGAGTATTGATGGATGGTTGAGTGTTAATGGGTGGATGAGTATTAATAGATGGACAAGTGTTAATGGATGAATCAGTATTCATGGGTGGTTGAGTATTAATGATGGTTGAGTGTTAATGGATAGATGAGTATTTATGGATGGTTGAATGTTAATGAATAAATGAGTATTGATGGATGGATGAGTATTGATGGATGGTTGAGTGTTAATGGGTGGATGAGTATTAATAGATGGACAAGTGTTAATGGATGAATCAGTATTCATGGGTGGTTGAGTATTAATGATGGTTGAGTGTTAATGGATAGATGAGTATTTATGGATGGTTGAATGTTAATGAATAAATGAGTATTGATGGATGGATGAGTATTGATGGATGATTATTAATGAATGTATGAGTGTTAATGGATGGATGAGTATTGATGGGTGGATGAGTATTAATGGGTGGATAAATTTTAATGATGGTTGAGTGTTAATGATGGTTGAGTGTTAATGAATTGATTAGTATTAATGGGTGGATGAGTTTTAATAGATGACTCAACCTGCTGTTGTGGCAGAATTCATTGCCTTCCTGTTCGCACTCATGTGATCTGATGAACAGCTGCAGTTTGTGTCTGTCCAGCAATTCCTGTATGGCATCTGGCCCCCAGTAACACCCGCCTTCTCGAAACTCATTAGGGACACAACCGTTTGGAGACATGGGGTCACTCCACAGAAAGTCCACTATTTGGAGAGTATGTGTGAGACAAACCACACTTGAACTCATGATTACACAATGTTAATGTTGAAAGACAACAACTGAAATCTTACTTAGAGTATCCATACTCTGAAAAAATGTGTGTGGCAGTGTGGCGTGAGTCAGAGACTGAACTCTCCCTCTTCTTGAGCTAAACTCCTCGTCTCCGTCTTTGCTGAGAGCCGCTTCCTTCAGCCTCACCGATGCTCCTGTACTCTTCAGGGGCCTGAGGGCCAAAACAAACTGAGGGGAAACAGCCCAGAAGACAATGACTGACACACATGAAACTCAACCACGCACACCTCTATGTTTCATGCAATTGCTTAAGTCCAACATACTCTGTGATGGTGTAACGGTAAATAAGGGTGAGGAAGCACGTGCAAGTAATAGAAGTAGGATTTATTGACAGAGTCCAATGAACAGGATTAGTGGCAGGAACAACAGGTAGGTGAAGATGTCTGACGGTGATCCAGGAAGTGGCGATCAGTAGAGGCAGCAGGAGAGCGTGACACAGGAACTGAGATGAGCAGTCCGTGGTGGTGAGGAGTGGATGGGATTTCAGAGGTGCGAATATCCAATGATGAGATGAAACAGAGAAGAAACAGGAACAAGAAACCAGGCATGCGATCGGGAGACTTCAAACAAGGCTCTGACAAACACAAGACGAAAGACAGGGCAATAAGTAGGGATCGGGTAATGAGTGGCAGCTGTTGGTGATGAACAATTAATGGAGACGCCCACATGAAATGATCAGTGCTGATGAGAGACACACAAAACTCCACCCACATAGTGCAAAACAGAGACTACGGTTTACCAACCGTGACAGATGGTCCAGTTTGGTGATCATATTCAAGTCTGTCTTGTATCATCTTTTATCAGAATTTTTTGGTCGATCACTGTTGCCAGAGGCAACCAGCTGAAGATCTTCTGAAGAATCATTTTCCCATAAACCTGTGATGACATCAGAGAAAAGTGCTCAGTATTGCTCTTTCCTATCATAAGACGAGATGATAAGATGATAAAACATCTTCCGGTTCCCCACAGTTAGCAGAATTGAGAAGAAAATGTTTATTACGTTTGAAATCTGGATATATATCTTACAAAAATGCATGGATTTGCCTTTATTCACCCCCCAGAGCCATGTGAGATTTGTTTTATTACAAATGCGCACACTTTATTTCACGTCTTCTGAACAGTTGACAACAAACACCCGCCTACCCCCATTGAAAGACTTTGAAGGGCAAGCACAGTTTTTAATATAACTTTGATTGGATTATATTGAAAGAGGAAAGTCACATTCACCTAGGATGCTTCGAGGGTAGAGTAGAGTAGAAGATGGACAAATTTTCATTCTTGGGTGAACTAACCTTTTAAAATTGTATTCAATTCAATATTTTTCTATCCAAGGAAAACTGACTTATGTGGTTTGTCCATGTCTGCTTGATATAAAGATATTTAGGTCAAATGGTATTGCAACTAACCAACACTAACCAACTAACCAACAGTGACTTTAATGACATCTCATTCTAAAAACAAAGACATACAGTATATAGAGTTTTCAGGCACCGAATTTGAATTAGAACGCCTGGCTTGCAATCTCCATTACAGTTGATCTCAACTGTGGCAGATAGGATTGAGATCAGGACCAGTCGAGTTCTTCCATGCCAGACTCATCCAAACATGTCTTTATGCACCAGGGAACAGAAAAAGAAAAAAACTTCCCCAAACTGTTGCCGCAAAGTTGGAAGCATAGCATTGTCAAAAATGTATTGGGAAATTTTAATTCTTCAGGACCGATCCCCCAATTGGCACAATGCAGTCAGGCAGGTAACGTTTTGATTGAATCCACCAAACCCAGACTCTTCCGTGTGATCAATGGCTCCGCAGAAAAGGTTTCCCCTGCTCCAGAGTCCAGTGTTAACATGCTTTACTTACTCCGGCCCACACTCAGCATTGTACTGGTGATCTGAGGCTTAATGTAGCTGCTTGCACATGGAAATTCATTCATTAAGCTCTGCTATTAATGCCAGTGGAAATCCTCTTCAGCTCTGGAATCAGTGGAGTTTTGGCGACTTTTACACATCATTAGCCCCAGCATTCGGTGAACCAGTCTGTGTCTTTATGTGGGCTTCTGGCTGCTGTTTCTATACTCTTCCACTTTCTAGTAATATCACTTAAAGCTGAAGGTGGAATATCTAGCAGAGATGAAATTTCACACACTGACTTATTGCAAAGATGGCATTCTATCACAGTACCATGCTTTAATTCACTGAGCTCTTCAGAACAATTTTTTTTTTTTTACAAATGTTTGTAAATGCAGACTTCATGACTAGACATTTAATTTTATACACCTGTGCCAAATTATGTCTAAATTAGCAGGTATTCCCTAACCCTAAAAACAATTTGCTCAAATGGAAAAGTGTTTGTTTTGTGTTTTAAGACAATTATACTCATCAAGACAACATTGTCAAAACGTACCATGGTACTTCATATATGCATGAATTAGCATTTTTGTAGTTTACACAGAGACAATAATGGTATGACTTTAAAGTCAAATCAAGTCTGATTAATTCTCAGTTCTTCCACATGTACAGCACATACATACAGAGAATTGAAATTGCATTTCTCTCAGTTTCTCACAGTTAGTTAGTGGGAGGGGGAGTGGAAGAAGTGGGGATGTGGGAACCTGGGGGGGTGCAAAAGAGGGGAGGGGATTCAGAGTTCAGTGGTGTGTGGGGCAAAAGAGAGTAGGGGGCAAGGTCTGGAGGGAGTCTGATGAATGAAGAATGAAGCTGTCCTTCAGTCTGCTGGTCCTGGCTGATGACAGCAGACTGAAGAAGCTGTGTGACGGGTGGGTGGGATCACCTGCGATGCAGAGGGTTAAACAGACTAATATTAGCGTAGATGCCATTCTTCTAATGATGTAGCAAGTACATCGGGTGTTATGGGAAGTGTTCCCGGTTCTGATTTACTTAATTAATGCAGCCTAAAAATCCTTTAAACTACATGAGGAGGAATTACCTGGAACTGAGATGTTTCCTACTGACAGACACAACAGAGACAAAGACAGACACAGAGCAATGTGAGCTGTGTTTCTCTCAGTCATCAGCTGAAAGCTGAATGAATTATAGTATCATCTTGTTGATTTACACACCTCGATTTCATGTTTTCAGCTGCAGTTGGTTTGATTTCATGACTCTGCATCCCATGTCACGTTAGTCAACTGTAAGTACACCTATGAATTAATTCATGTTTCTGATGCTACTAATCTGAATTTTACTTTTGGACAATTACAGGTGCATCTCAAAAAAGATTAGAATGTCATGGAAAAGTTCATTTATTGCAGTAATTCAACTCAAATTGTTAAACTTGTGTATTAAATAAATTAAATGCACACACTGGCTCCCTATCAAGCATCGTATAGATTTTAAAATATTGCTTATTACTTATAAAGCCCTGAATGGTTTAGCACCTCAGTATTTGAATGAGCTCCTTTTACATTATAATCTACGTCCGCTACATTCTCAAAACTCAGGCAATTTGATAATACCTAGAATATCAAAATCAACTGCAGGCGGCAGATCCTTTTCCTATTTGGCGCCTAAACTCTGGAATAACCTACCTAACATTGTTCGGGAGGCAGACACACTCTTGCAGTTTAAATCTAGATTAAAAACCCATCTCTTTAACCTGGCTTACACATAACATACTAATATGCTTTTAATATCCAAATCTGTTAAATGATTTTTAGGCTGCATTAATTAGGTAAACCGGAACCGGAAACACTTCCCATGACACCCTATGTACTTGCTACATCATTAGAAGAATGGCATCTACGCTAATATTTGTCTGTTTCTCTCTTGTTCCGAGGTCACCGTGGCCACCAGATCCAGTCTGTGTCCAGATCAGAGGGTCACTGCAGTCACCCGGATCCAGTACGTATCCAGACCAGATGCTGGATCAGCACCTAGAAAGGACCTCTACATCCCTGAAAGACAGCGGAGACCAGGACAACTAGAGCCCCAGATACAGATCCCCTGTAAAGACCTTGTCTCAGAGGAGCACCAGGACAAGACCACAGTAAACAGATGATTCTTCTGCACAATCTGACTTTGCTGCAGCCTGGAATTGAACTACTGGTTTCGTCTGGTCAGAGGAGAACTGGCCCCCCAACTGAGCCTGGTTTCTCCCAAGGTTTTTTTCTCCATTCTGTCACCGATGGAGTTTCGGTTCCTTGCCGCTGTCGCCTCTGGCTTGCTTAGTTGGGGACACTTCATCTACAGCGATATCGTTGACTTGATTGCAAATAAATGCACAGACACTATTTAACTGAACACAGATGACATCACTGAATTCAATGATTGTGACGACATCTGCTGTTGATTCTGTGAATTGCGGTTGGCACCTGAGACCATTAATTACCTAAATTGCCAGTCTACTGGAAACACCTGTGTTTGTTCCTTGGATGCTGTTTAAAAGATCACCAATTGACTGGGGAGAGTCAGTCTTTTGGTTTTGGACTCTTTGGTTTTGGATTCTTTGGTTGTGTTGTATTTTGTTACTTTTTTCATTTCCACTTCAACACTACATTACACTTCACACCTGCATCTTGCTTTACACACTGACCTTACTGATGAATACAGAAATACTGTTGTTTTCTTTAATTTTTTTCATTCTATAATATAGTGTTGCCTCATTTTGTAAGTAAATAAATATTGCTTTGAGCTTATAATTTGGGTTTTTCGTGTGTCCCTTTGTTTTGTTGCTTCCCTTGAGCCAAGGGTCATAACAAATTGGGGGCTCGTCCTTGCTTTGGTTATTTGATTGTATTGATTATTTTTGGACATACGAAATTGATTTGTACCAAAGTGAATTTTTTCACCATGTGAAATTTTCACTGTGTGACCAGTTGGTAAGTACATGTGCAATTGTTTTTTTTTTGAACGTGAGTTTTCTCTGATATTGCGGCATGTTTCTTTTGAGACGTGTCGGATTTTATTATTTTTGTGTAGTGTTGCAGTGAAAGTGGGAAGTAGTAATTATCTCGGGAGCACATCCGTGGTGTTGAAGGCGTCGCTGGTTTGACCAGTTGCGTTTTTCACCCAGCAGGCTATAGTGCATAAATACCCCCCACCGGTAATCGCATGAAGACTAGGGTTGAGTTAGGTAGAGGTACTGAAAGGTAGAGGGAAAACTCTCGTTATTTGATTGCACTGTGCTAATTAAATTATTCTGGTGATTTTTAGCATGGCTGATATTGATGAGTTTGTTAGTTCACCTTCGCATGAATTTTTGGACCGGTGTACTAAAGAGCAATTATTAAGTATTGCCGAACGTTATGAAATTGATTAAAGATAAAAAGCTCAAAGAAAATGTTAAAATAGCTTTGAAAACTGAGTTGATCGAAAAAGGTTTATTAGACACTGAGATGAAGGAATATGTACCAACTGCATCTGAGTTAAAAAGTAATTTGTCTTTTGAACAACAGAAAGAGCTGCTACTCTTACAGATGGATCACGAGAAATTAAAACTGCGTTCTGAACAGGGTAAAATGGAATTAGAAAAGGCAAAATTGGATTTGGAATTGCTCAAGCTCAACCTAATGAAAGAAGGTAAGCTTTCTAGTTTTGGTCAGGAGCACAGTGTGTCTTTTTCGATCACTTCTAATCTAAAACTTGTCCCCAAATTCAATGAGGAAGATCCTGATACTTTCTTCACTCTATTTGAACGCATGGCAGAATTAAGGAACTGGTCCGATGATCGTGTTGCACTGCTGAAGTGTGTTTTAACTGGGAAAGCACAGGTAGCATTTACTTCATTGTCAGTTGAGGAGTGTAACAATTATGATACAGTTAAATCTCTCATTTTAAAGGCATATGAATGTGTTCCCGAAGCATACAGACAGCACTTTCGATTGCAGAAAAAAGACGAGTTACAAACAAATTTAGAATTTGTGCGTGATCTGAGAAAACACTTTAATCATTGGTGTAAGGCATTAAACATTAAAACATTGCAGGATTTAATTCATTTGATGGTGTTGGAACAATATTCCATAAAATATTAAATAAAATTAAATAAATATTAAATAAAATTTGATCAAAGTAAGATTTGCAATTACGGTCATGAGAAAGGACATTGGAAAGTAGATTGTCCGGTCCTTAAACATAAATCCAAAAGTAATGCACAAAGTTCACAAGCTAAGGCTTCTGCTCTTGCAGCACCAGTCCTGTTGGTAGGGAGTGAAATCGTTGATGGTCAAAAACTTGATGTTGATTTCTCTTCTAACTCGCCTTTTATTACAGAAGGGCATGTATCTCTGGTTGGAGAGAAAGAGGAAATCCCTGTTAAAATCTTGCGGGATACTGGCGCAATGGATTCATTTATTTTGTAATCAGTTTTGCCTTTTTCTTCAGTCTCATACTGGTGAGAGTGATTTAATTCGTGGAATAGGACTGAATATTCTATCTGTGCCTCTTCATAAAGTAAAGCTTCAGTCCGATTTGATTCAAGGTGAGGTTGTAGTGGGAGTACGACCAGCTTTGCCAGTTGAGGGGGTCCATATTATTTTGGGTAATGGACTGGAAGGTGAACGTGTGTGGGCTGATACTTCAGTGTTTCCCATAGTAACCACTGATAATACAATTAAAACTGAGCAGAGTGTTTTGTGCCAGGATCCATCATGTGTCGTGACTCGTGCTATGAAATGTGCCAATGAGGATGAAATGTGTGATCAAAACGAGATTCAATCTGATAAAGGCTGTACTAAGTTGTTTATGCCTGACTTGTCTGCTTTGTCTTTTCCTGTCTCTGTAGAGGATTTAGGAAAGGAACAGCGAACTGACTCCTCTTTGGATGAACTTTTTTTCAGAGTGCTGTTCTTCCAGTAGAGCAGTGTCACGTTGCCCGTGGATATTTCGTTCAAAATGGAGTGCTGTTGAGAAAATGGAGTCCTCACAAAGATTTCGTTGGGGATCCTGTTTTCCAAGTAGGTGTTCCTACTAAGTTTCGACAAATGATGATCGAAATTGCGCATGATCAATTAGGTCACCGGGGGTGCGTAAGACTTATGATCGCCTGTTGCGATATTTTTTTTGGCCGCGTTTAAAACGAGATGTCTCTGCTTGTATTAAGAGATGTAAAACCTGCCAGTTAACCAGTAAGCCGAACCAGGTTTTGAAACCTGCTCCGTTGAAACCAATTCCGGCTACTGGTGAACCGTTTGAGCATCTTGTTGTTGATTGTGTAGGGCCACTTCCTCGTTCGAAGTCTGGTAGTAGTTATTGGTTTACTGTGATGTGTTTGAACACGCGTTTTCCTGCGGCATATCCAATACGTACAATTACGTCTCGTTCTATTGTGAAAGCTCTAACCCAGTTTATATCTATTTTCGGAATTCCGAAAATCATCCAGAGTGATCAAGGTTCAAATCTAACTTCGCATCTCTTCCAGCAAGTTTTAAAACAGCTGCACATTAAGCATAATCAAACTACTGCGTTTCATGCACAAAGTCAGGGTGCATTGGAGAGATTCCATCAGTCGTTAAAATCACTTCTCCGTGCATACTGTGTGCAGCTGGATCGAGATTGGGAAGCGGGTTTACCATGGATGATGCTAGCTGCACGTGAAGTAGTGCAGGAAAGTATGGGTTTCAGCCCTAATGACTTGGTCTTTGGCCATAATGTTCGTGGACTGTTGGCTGTATTTCAGCAATTTGGTAAAGCTGTAGAGCCTCCTAAAAACTTGGTGTCATATGTTTTGGGGTTTAAAAACAGACTCATCCAGGCTAGAGAACTAGCGAAATTAAGTCTCGAAAAACATCAAAAAAACATGAAACGATTGTATGATCGTACGGTTGAACATCGAGTGTTTGTACCTGGTGATCAAGTTCTTGTCTTGCGACCGATGGTATCTTCTCCTTTTGAAGCCAAATTTGATGGCCCGTTTGTTGTAAAACGGAAAGTGACTGATGAAAATTATGAAGTCTCAATGCCGTCGCGGAAAAAGTCAGTTAAACGGTGCCATGTAAATCTATTAAAACCCTATTATGAAAAAGAAAATTCGACATCTTTGCATCCAGCACTTTCGGCCGTTTCCATCGGTGAGGGTAATGTGAGTTTGGTGGGTGAGGAAGAGGAGACCATTTCACCCGATGATTGTGTTTTCCGGGGTCGTTTGAATAATTCTGAGTCATTGCACAACTTGGAGTTTACTCTCCATCATTTATCTCCTGTAAGATGTCAGGAGTTATGTGATTTATTACATAGTTTTCCTGAATTATTCGGTAATGCACCGTCACTTACTGATTGGGTTGAACATGATATCGATGTGGGGGACGCAAAGCCTATTAAGCAGCGTTTTTATCGTGTTGCACCTGAGAAATGGGAATTGATGGAGAGGGAAATTAAGTATATGCAAGACCACAATATTGCAGTACCTTCATTTTCTGATTGGGCTTCCCCATGTATTTTAGTTGGAAAGTCAGATGGTACGGTGAGATTTTGTACGGATTTTCGCAAAGTTAACGCTTTAACCAAGTTCGTCAGCAAGTTTGACTTACTGAAGGGCTATTGGCAAGTGCCTTTAACCAAGAGAGCGCAAGAAATTTAATCTTTTGTCACTCCGTCAGGGTTACATTCTTATCAGGTCATGAGTTTTGGCCTGCGAAATGCTCCAGCGACTTTTCAGCGCCTCATGAACCGAGTAACTTGTGGTCTTGTGGTCTTGAGAGTTGTGCCGTTTATTTGGATGACTTGGTAGTTTTTAGTGACAGTTGGGAGTCTCATTTAAAACGTTTGCGTTCGGTGTTGAGACGTTTGGCTGATGCTCGACTTACAGTGAACTTGGCCGAATGTGAGTTTGCGAAGGCGACCGTGACATATCTCGGGAAGGTGGTGGGGAACGGTGAAGTGCGTCCGGTGCAGGCTGTTCAGAACTTTCCTTCCCCAACAACAAAGAAAGAGCTTATGAGGTTTTTAGGGTTAGTCGGATACTATCGGTCTTTTTGTCGAAATTTCTCTACTGTGGTGGCACCGCTTACAGACTTGTTAAAGGGAAAGACAAAGTTTATCTGGTCTAACACTTGCGAATTGGCTTTTGAGAATGTAAAATCTTTGCTGTGTTCAGCGCCCGTGCTTATGGCTCCGTGCTTTGATAAACCTTTCACGTTGCACGTTGATGCTAGTAATGTGGGAGCTGGAGCTGTCCTGCAGCAGTCTGATGTGGACGGAGTGTACCATCCAATTAGTTTCTTATCGCGAAAGTTTAACACATACCAATGTAACTATTCTGTTGTTGAGAAGGAAGCATTAGCCCTTATTTGGGCATTGCAGCATTTTGCGGTTTATCTTAACTCGAGTGCACCTATTGTGATCTACACTGATCATAATCCATTAACTTTTTTGAATTCTTTGCAGTGTCCGAATCAGAGGTTGGTTCGGTGGTCCTTATTCTTGCAGTCCTTCTGTCTAGATATTCGACATGTCAGAGGATCGGAAAATGTGGTAGCTGATGCGCTGTCACACGCCCCAGATGCAGTTTAATCTACTGGATTTGACGCTATTCCTCTGTGTTTTTGGGAGCTGTCTGTGGTTCTGAACTTGAGTGTACCCTATGACTGAATTTTGTTTTGTTACAGGGATCTTTGTGGGAGTCCCTGTCTTATGGGGAGGGGTGTGACGACATCTGCTGTTGATTCTGTGAATTGTGGTTGGCACCTGAGACCATTAATTACCTAAATTGCCAGTCTACTGGAAACACCTGTGTTCGTGCCTTGGATGCTGTTTAAAAGATCACCAATTGACTGGGGAGAGTCAGTCTTTTGGTTTTGGACTCTTTGGTTTTGGATTCTTTGGTTGTGTTGTATTTTGTTACTTTTTTCATTTCCACTTCAACACATTACACTTCACACCTGCATCTTGCTTTACACACTGACCTTACTGATGAATACAGAAATACTGTTGTTTTCTTTAATTTTTTTCATTCTATAATATAGTGTTGCCTCATTTTGTAAGTAAATAAATATTACTTTGAGCTTATAATTTGGGTTTTTCGTGTGTCCCTTTGTTTTGTTGCTTCCCTTGAGCCAAGGGTCGTAACTATCATTTTTGCATTATTGACTCTGTTTTTTCTAATGAATGTTGTTCAGTTGCTTTGACGCAATGTATTTTGTTTAAAGCGCTATATAAATAAAGGTGACTTTGACTTTGACACAGATTAAAGGAGTTTAAGCCTTTGGTTCTTTTAATTGTTTTGATTTTTAACGAGACAAGAACCCACCAATTCACTATCTCCACAAATTAGAATATGGTGACATGCCAATCAGCTAATCAACTAAAACACCGGCAAAGGTTCCCTGACAACTTCAAAATGGTCTCTCAGTTTGGTTCACTAGGCTACACAATCATGGGGAAGACTGCTGATCTGACAGTTGTCCAGAAGACAATCATTGACACCCTTCACAATGAGGGTAAGCCACAAACATTAATTGCCAAAGAAACTGGCTGTTCACAGAGTGCTGTATCCAAGCATAGAAAGTTGAGTGGAAGGAAAAAGTGTTGAAGAAAAAGATGCAGATGCTCCTTCTGCTGACCTGCTTTTTGAAGATTCTGATTTCATTTTCCAGCAGGATTTGGCACCTGCCCACACTGCCAAAAGCAACAAAAGTTGGTTAAAAGAGCATGGTCTTGGTGTGCTTGACTGCCCAGCAAACTCACCAGACCTAAACCCCACAGAGAATGTATGGGGTATTGTAAAGTCAAGTCAAGTCACCTTTATTTATATAGCGCTTTAAACAAAATACATTGCGTCAAAGCAACTGAACAACATTCATTAGGAAAACAGTGTCAATAATGCAAAATGATAGTTAAAGGCAGTTCATCATTGAATTCAGTGATGTCATCTCTGTTCAGTTAAATAGTGTCTGTGCATTTATTTGCAATCAAGTCAACGATATCGCTGTAGATGAAGTGTCCCCAACTAAGCAATGTCTATGCAAAAGAATTTTGTTGTGGTCAATTGTGCCAAACGCAGCACTAAGATCCAATAAAACTAATAGAGAGATACACCCACGATCAGATGATAAGAGCAGATCATTTGTAACTCTAAGGAGAGCAGTCTCAGTACTATGATACGGTCTTAATCCTGACTGGAAATCCTCACATATACCATTTTTCTCTAAGAAGGAATATAATTGTGAGGATACCACCTCTTCTAGTATCTTGGACAGAGAAGGGAGATTCGAGATTGGTCTATAATTAACTAGTTCTTTGGGGTCAAGTTGTGGTTTTTTGATGAGAGGCTTAATAACAGCCAGTTTGAAGGGGTTTTGTCAAGAGGAAAATGAGAAACAAGAGACCAAACAGTGCAGATGAGCTGAAGGACACTGTCAAAGACCTGTGCTTCCAGACCACCTCTCTGTGCATTGAATTTATTTAATACACAAGTTTCACAATTTGAGTTGAATTACTGAAATAAATAAACTTTTCCACAACATTCTTATTTACTGAGAAGCACCTGTATACTGTAAATAATTTGCATCACATCACATCAGAAAAATCTGAAATAATGTGACCCGTCCTCTTAGTTTATTCATTAAACCTGTTTTATACAGAGTAGTTTAGCTCTAATTCTACAAAAGACCTCCGGTCTCTGTGCTTCAGAAAACAGCAAGAGAATGCCGCACTCACCCACTTAGGGTTTGTCAGAATCCCTCTATGACAGAGTCTATAAAGAAGTGTGACCAACTTCACTCTCAGTGAAACTGGAGAGAAAGAGAGAGAGAGATGGTGACATATGGAGCTGATCTGCGTGACCGCTTTATTAAAACAACACACTGCAGCTGGATTAGGGTTAATACTGCACTTCAATACTGCAGTTCGGCTCCAACTGAGAACAGGCGGATAAAGAGCTGCTAGAGGCCTCCGTGTGTTTGAGCCTGTCACTCCACTGTTCAGAGCCAACGTCCAACTCACAGAATGCCTAACACAGCCACATGAATTTGCTTTTTATGTTTGTCATTAGCAAACATAAATCTAGTGTGATGGGACTGAAATAATACAGCACATCTTCAGAATAGGGGTAAAAAATGTATGGTTTTTGACTAATAGGTGAATAAGGTTAGTGTTACGCCAGAAAACTATTTTTTTTGACAGGTTAGCAGTGAATGAAATAGTATTACAAGTTGTCCTCAAATGGCACTGATTCCTCAGAATGGCAGATAAACTGATGTTTCTTTCTTTAGATTGCCGTTCACACGCAGGTGTTGGAATTCCTCCTGACGCAAGGGAGTTACAGCGCAATGGACTCAAGGACAAACATGGCCAGCGCTGCTTTGATCTGGTTCATCTGAGGTCAGAAGAGAAACTACAGATGTTACAACAATGTCCAGCTTTGTATTTCTCATGAGAAATGAATTGTGGAGTCAAATAAATATCATAAAATATACTTTGCATTTTTAAACATTCACTGATTAGTGATCAATAACCCAGGTTTAAGACCCAGTCCTGAACATGCGCTCGCAGTCTTGTAAAGGGTTACTCACCATTTACATCATTCTAGGCCATCGCAATAAGTCAGGAATCCATTGGAAATTATTTATATAGCACTTTAAACAAAATACATTGCGTCAAAGCAACTGAACAACATTCATTAGGAAAACAGTGTCAATAATGCAAAATGATAGTTAAAGGCAGTTCATCATTGAATTCAGTTATGTCATCTCTGTTCAGTTAAATAGTGTCTGTGCATTTATTTGCAATCAAGTCAACGATATCGCTGTAGATGAAGTGTCCCCAACTAAGCAAGCCAGAGGCGACAGCGGCAAGGAACCGAAACTCCATCGGTGACAGAATGGAGAAAAAAACCTTGGGAGAAACCAGGCTCAGTTGGGGGGCCAGTTCTCCTCTGACCAGACGAAACCAGTAGTTCAATTCCAGGCTGCAGCAAAGTCAGATTGTGCAGAAGAATCATCTGTTTCCGAACAATGTTAGGTAGGTTATTCCAGAGTTTAGGCGCCAAATAGGAAAAGGATCTGCCGCCCGCAGTTGATTTTGATATTCTAGGTATTATCAAATTGCCTGAGTTTTGAGAACGTAGCGGACGTAGAGGATTATAATGTAAAAGGAGCTCATTCAAATACTGAGGTGCTAAACCATTCAGGGCTTTATAAGTAATAAGCAATATTTTAAAATCTATGCGATGCTTGATAGGGAGCCAGTGCAGTGTTGACAGGACCGGGCTAATATGGTCATACTTCCTGGTTCTAGTAAGAACTCTTGCTGCTGCATTTTGGACTAGCTGTAGTTTGTTTACTAAGCGTGCAGAACAACCACCCAATAAAGCATTACAATAATCTAACCTTGAGGTCATAAATGCATGGATTAACATTTCTGCATTTGACATTGAGAGCATATGCCGTAATTTAGATATATTTTTGAGATGGAAAAATGCAGTTTTACAAATGCTAGAAACGTGGCTTTCTAAGGAAAGATTGCTATCAAATAGCACACCTAGGTTCCTAACTGATGACGAAGAATTGACAGAGCAACCATCAAGTCTTAGAACTTGAAATATACACCTGGTTCAGAGTTCTCTGTGGCTTACCAATGACCTTGCTTGATATGTTAATGACCCTAGATAATGTTTTAATATTTGATATTCTGATGAACGGCACATTTGCAGCTCAAATGAATATTTGATTTTAAAACTTTGTTGCATTACACACTAAACAGAGTTCAGTCTATAAGCCGATGCAAGTTCAGTGTCCAGTGTCATAACAGTCACTTGTCCTGGGAATGAGGCGCGTTCACGTATCGCACAGATGCACACCGTTTCATGAATGGCTTCTTTATTTGTGCCGCACTGCTGTTTTTTCTGATTTTTTTCATATTTTCCATCTGTCCTCCCGCAGGTTAGAGCTTATCATCTTTGTTAGTGTGTAACCATGTGATAGTGTTTTTCTCAGTTTCACCTTTATTCTCCACCTCCTTGTCAACACCATCCGTTTGCCCGACATGAAAACAGTACAAAGTATTCCAAGGCCAAGCTTGGCCAGGGTAGATAAATCCCTGCTTTCCCAGGCGCTTCAAACAACATCCATTCATTCCTTTCCAGAGTCCAGAGCTTTTGTCACGAGACTCGAGTGTTCTCCTGCAGTCATGCCTCTGGTGCTGTGTGTTGTCGCTGTTTTGTTCGGGTGTCCTCTCGGAGAGATGTTTGTTCTGCATCCTTCACCTGAGGCATCTGCTGTCAAAGCCAACAGGTAAGAGCCAATGATTTAAAGATGAACAATAGCATGAGGAATGGATCAGGGCATCCTGTTTTAATCACCTGCACTTTTGTTCATTTGTTTACTTGAAGTCTTAGATTTGGAAGAAATTTAGGGTAATATTTGAATGCTTGAGGCAAAATTTGAATCAACCTCATTATAATAGCATACTCTTCTTCCATTTGAGACTCTAATCCTCCTGGCGAGCCTGATTGTGCTTCACTGACCCAAAGAGAATTGCTGGATATCTTCATAAAGCTTGTCTTGCTCTGGAGTTTGTTCGTTTGTTGGTTTTTATTGTTTTTTTTAATAGAATTTTTGAATTGTTTTTGCCATTAAAATAGCCTAAGATTCTGACATGGCTTTAAAATATTAAATGCTCTGGATTTTACTTCAGTTTTTACTTGTGTACAGGTTGACTGCAAAGACACATGTAAAGTTATGGAGGTATAAATGAGGGCATCTCCCTTCTCCTCTGGTGTCCTTTTACAGGGTCAAATGCTGAGCCTGCACAAACACGCGAGGCTCCGGTAGCACACAACTGCACTTTGAAACATTTGGCTGCAGTTTGACAGGCACATGAGTTCTGCAGGTGTGATTACACTCTGGGTTTTTCCCATGTTTCTTTTTTTTTTTTTGCAGATGCAAGGGAGAACTGGAAATCAGGAAAATCCTTCTGGAATCCCTAAACCTCCAGCAAGAGCCTCGTGTGTCCATGTCGAAGATGCATCATTTACGTGAGCAGTGGAAAGCCAGTTTCAGAAGCAGCCTCACATCAGCACCAGGTACATGAACCCCAGAGATCAAGCTCAGGTGAAGACCAGATCAGCCCGGTTTTCTGGTGAATCTGATCACTCATCTATTTAGCAGGTAACGCAACGTTTCCCGAGGACTCCAGAAACTCCAGCTGCTGCAAACATTTCTGTCAGATCTTCATTAAAGGTGAGTGATCAGGTGCATCCTACTACGTTCTCATTGCTGCAAAATTTTTGGTGTTAAAACCAGAAAGACCGTACGGCTACAGTGTATATGAGCGCAATGTATAAATACTTCACACTTCATTAATGAAAGCAAGGCTTTGTTTTCTTTAGACATGATACATCATGCATGTCTTCTCTTGTGTAAATGTGTCAGATCTGGGCTGGGAGCACTGGGTGGTTTATCCAGAGAGCATCACCTTCGTCAAGTGCCAATCCTGCGCTTCTGAGAGCACAGACGCACCTGCACAGGTGAATTACCTCTATATCATGTCCATTCGATCTGTTTTCTATTAAGAAATGCTTTACACATTCTCTGTCAGTAAGTTAGTTGTGTATTGACTTGTTCTGTGTCATGTCATAGCTGTGTGGGCGGAGTCGGGTGGGGGGTAACAGTCCTTTCCCCCTCATTGGAAACGCATGGTGTAGACTCAGAATGGCTTACATATAATTATTTCTGCCATTCGACAGAGCAACATAATTATAAAAACTAAGCCGTATTGGGTCGGACTGTCCGTATGGTATCTGTGACTGGACAAACCACCCAACAGAATGGACAAAGGTGTTGTTTCCTGACATTTTCTGTTACCTAATGGAGCAAGAGACCGCTTACTACAGGCCCATAAGAGAACGATAAGGCTTGTGAAAAGTAAACATTTTACATTGTGTTTTGCTTAATTTAAATAAAGTGATAAAGACTTAAGTAAAAGCAAGTGAATACAAAATAAACTTAAATTGAATTGAATTGAATTAAAAGCCTGTCTTACTTTATTTTTGATATATTACAAAGAATTTTTAATATTGACAAAACAGTAAGGTCCACTGAAGTGCCTTGAAATGCGCAGCGTTATTCTGTGGTGTGTTCCTAATCATTTTCATAAATACATGCCGTAAAATTAAATTCTAACATGAAGATTTGTATATAAAATACTAAAAAAACATGGTTTAAACCATGGTAAAAAAAAAAATTTCTACACTAACCATAGTTTAACCATGGTATTTGTAGTAAAACTGTGGTTATAGGCTAAAACTGGTAATAAAACGCCCCCCCTCCACAAAAAAAGCCTTTTTTAGCCTTTTACTATAGTAATACTATTGCTACTTTTCATAAGGGATTGTGTATAATAATATGAAATAAATGTTTAAATAGATTATGACATCACAAAATATCAGGGAGTGATATTTATTTGCTTCTGATTAGAAGAAGTGCTATTGTGATCCGTGCAGGGAGACAGGATTGAGTAGTGTAGCGCTCAGTGCTATCTCTGTTAGTCCGTCTGTTTATCAGTCATATACATCTTCAGATTGTTTATTAGAGGGACAGAACGCCACACAGCAACTTTTCGGCACTGCACCAAGAAAAAATCAAAAGAAATCTTCACAAAACCTAAAGATCAAGCACCTAACATGGTCTCTGCACGTTAATTTGAATTATTTGTTATTCGACCAATCAATCCCACCAATGCCGAACAAGTCAATAGGTTTATACTGTTTTACTAAATTGTTGTATGTCTGTATTTCGTTCCACTGCATGTACACACATGTAGAGGAATGATAATAAAGCTCAACTTGAACTTTACTGGCCTCAGACTGATGAAATGCTTCAGATGAGCTCAGACCTGATCTTAATTGTCTTCCCACAGTGCTGCCTGCCGACCGCTCACGTCCTCGTCCCATTCGTCTACATGGACGACTGGAGCGGTGTGGTTCTGTCCTCCGTGAGTCTGATCCGTGAGTGCGGCTGTGACCCTGGAGAGGAAACACAGAACCCAGAGGTCATGACCCCGTCCTAGAAAGCCTCCCTGACCCGCAGGTCTGCTGACACAGAGCCACAGAAGTGCAGTAGAGAAGCACAGCTTTTTGGATTCGTAGGTTTATAGCTAAGCAAACTTATTTAGCATCTTTTGACTTTTGCTGCTGTTGGGAGTCAGACTCTCAGACTCTTGTGGGCTGTAAGTAAAAAGGACTCATGTAAAGTTCTCAGAAGAGGCAAAAATGTTCTCATCAAATAACAAAAATGTTATTTGACTTTCACAGAAAAGCACAATGGACCTTCTGTTATAAATCAGTTCAAGGCCAAATCTGTTTTTAACTTCAGGC
>NW_026775108.1:82500-100000 GCF_963082965.1 Carassius carassius | reverse complement strand
ATTTATTTTGACTTGACTTGATGAAGACAAGCACTTGGGAAAAAAGCATTGCATAACCTGGGACGACTTTTGTGCAGCAGTGAAGCGTTCAGCAAACCCATCCATAGTGGGAACGAAGAGACCAGCGGGGGAGACAGGCGAGTCGAGGAAGACGGTTTTATCCACGTCCTTGATCTCTGTCAGATTCAGCCAGAGATGGTGTTCCAACACCACCAAGCTGGCCATCGAATGCCCGATAGCCTGGGTGGTGGTCTTAGTAGCGTGTCCTTAAATGTGGACAGGGTTTGCCCCACTTCATCTATGGTGCAGAGGAGCTGTGCCTGGTACACTTGGAGCACCACCATGGAGTGCAGTGCTGAAGCAGCCTGGCCGGCTGAGGCATAAGGTTTCTATCGAATTCCATGAACCAATGGTCGTGCAGTTTTACTGCGTGATTGAAAAAGGCTTCAGAAATCTGAGAAAAATGACTTTTTCCAGTACAAGTGTACTATTATTAAAAGGGAACTATTTCGAAAACAGTCTCAGTTTGATTAACAGTGCAATCCGAGCTACATTATCATTATCAATTAGTCTTGACTGTGCAAACAAAACAGACTATAACTATTTCAACTGAATTACATGGCAGTTAAAAACACAATTAAAAATGACAATCAAATTCAGTTTCATTTAGCTATTTAACCTTCATTTATTTTACTTAAAACTGTAAGCGTTTACTAACAGTGTATGTATTTTTACAATATCTCTGTTTTACTATTTACTTTAAAACAGTATAACTGCTCTACCGTGATGATGTAATTGTTGACGTGCGCGCTCCTGAAAGAACATGCCCATAAAAGGAGTGTTTAGCCGGAACCATGTAATACTGCGCGGGGGTGTGCGCTTTTCCTCATGATATCCGGACGAATAATTATATGAATTAATGTTTAATTGTTAAAATTCTTAATAAACTCGTGAATAAACAGAACATGTTGTTCAATATAGAGTTAGATCGTGTGTGTTTGACCCACTGATCTGAAGCATGTAGCACCGGGTGACCGCCTCAGGAGTGGACGCGTCCGCGGAGCTCCGTTCTGCTCGAGAGCTCGCTTCAGTCGAACTGTGATTTCTGAAATCAGCGTTGATTTTCTAGATTTGAAGAAATGTGATAAATCGGCGGATTGTGTCGTCATGAGCGACCGACAGCCGACGCCACACCGCGGACAGTGCAGACCGAGAATGAGCGGAAGGAGCAGGTAAGAACACTCTGGAAAACCATCTCTAAATGAGGAAATAAAACACAAGTAACCACTTAAAGTCTGTAAACACACACCACTTCCGCACAGACACACGAGACACCGACAACTCATAAAACCGATTGAAAGTTTAGAATTGAACTGTCTGAATCACAAATGATTACATGAATATAAACTAAATAAAAGTGAAGTGACATCATGTGTAAATACTAACGTAAAGACGCCAGTGTTTTCTTGAGTCATATGATATGATTTAAATTAATTAATGATTGTTGTCAAACTTATCAGTGTGTGTATGTTCTTTTGTGTCTGTTGTGTTTTGTGTGTGTGATGTAAGATCATTATAACAGTGTGTGTTTCAAATAGTTTTAGGCCGGAAAAACACATTCATTCATCTGAATCTGACACACACACACACACACACACACACACACACACACACACACACACACACACACACACACACACTGAACAGAAAACACACGTCTAACATGCGTCCAGTCACTGCAGGTGTTTGTGTTGGTCACTGCTGTGGTGACCTTTGACCTTCAGTGAACACTGATAATCACTTTAGTGTCAGATGAGTGTGACTGTATCTGCGGTGTCTCATCAACACAAACACGAGTATGTCTGTTTATATTGTATGATGAAGGTGAGGAAGAACCTTGAAATATGAAGTATGGGTTATTATGGATTGAATGTAGTTATTAATACAGAGACTAAGCCGTGTGTGTATCAGATTCAGGTGTGACTTTTTGAAATGTTTTTCTTATAATCTTTTCTGTCTTTCTATTAATTTTCAGCATAAATAGCTACAATAGTGCTAATTATTGTTATATGACAGACATGATGAGCAGGTGATTTGCACAGATGTGTGTGTGTGTGTGTGTGAGAGAGAGTCTTAACTGAGAGCAGATGTTCCTTACACACTTTCCCCTCCGGACACACACCTGAGACACGCAGAACACACCCTTCAGAACATAAGAGCCTCTTTGTGCTTTTATTTCCCTTCATCATGAACACACACACAGATCAGGGGGCTGTTCCATAAAAGACGCTAAGAAAATCGTGATTTAAGTCCAAAACCTGACTTGAAATAACCGAACAAATCAATCGGTACTAAAGCTGTTTCATAAACAATTTAAGCTCACGCAGTCTCACTGATTAGATCCATGTTCAGTGAGTCAAGGTGGATCATGGATCAGAGTGAATATATTTGTGATGTTTAATGCATTTGAGACGTTGTGTTTGCCTCAGGGCATAACTGACACGTCACATGTATATTTTTCATATGTAAATGTTAAAAAAGTAATGCAAATATATCCATTTTACTAAAACTTTACTAATTCTTAGTAAAATATACATTCTGCTAAAATATTTGTTGGACATTAAATGTGACGTAAAATTTTAATCCTTCATAAAAAATGTTTTTCTAACATAGCAGTATCTGTAAATCAAAATAAAGCTGGCTAATACAGCCCTAATTATTAGCTCAAAAGCTTCTTATCGGTTAAAATGTAGTCTGATTTCTATCATTTGTAATTAATTGATTTCTTTGCTTTAAAGGTCCCGTTCTTCGTGATCCCATGTTTTAAACTTTAGTTCGTGTGTAATGTTGTTGTTAGAGTATAAATAATATCTGTTAAATTCTAAAGCTCAAAGTTCAATGCCAAGCAGATATTTTATTTAACAGAATTCGCCTCCATCAAACGACCCGTTTGGACTACATCCCTCTAGTTCCTGCAGTAATGACGTCACTAACACAGTTTTTTGACTAAGCTCCGCCCACAGGAATACACAAACAGGGGGCGTGGTCTTGTTGCGCTCCGACAGAGGAGAGGAAGAGCTGCGTTTGTGTTTGTCTCCATGTCGTCGAAACGCTGTTATTTTCATCTCGGAGTCCAATCATCTTTGTTTGGGCTTCCCAGGGACGCTGTACTTGGAGATTAATGGTTACAATTTATGTTTAGCTTGGTTCACAAAAATAATAATCCACATGTAAAACTATGTGCAGCACATTTTGCTGAGGACAGCTTCCTCAATCTCAATCAGTTTAATGCCGGATTCGCACAAAGATTATTCCTGAAAGATGGAGCAGTTCCCTCTTTGTCTGCAGAAGGCGTTGTTTATGGACCAAAACCTGTAAGTGTATTTTATTATTTAAGTTGGTGCGTTTAACAGTTTCTGTAACTTATTACACAAAGGGCAACGCTGTTTAGCTTTGTTAACTAGATGTAAGGGCTGTGCAACAAAACAAATGCGATTTTCATGCGCATCTTGTCAGTAAAAACGCTCCTGTGATTATAAGTACATCTCCAGCACATCCTCCTGCACACTTGCTTCTCTAAACTACTCCAAAACTAGCCCAATCGCGTTTCCAGGAGGGTAACGTGCGCTCAGCTGCTGTCGAATCACAACACAGGAACCGCTGGTCCAATCAGAACTCGTCACGTATTTCTGAAGGAGGGGCTTCATAGAACAAGGAAGTCATCAGCCCGTTATGACAGTGAAAACAGCGGTATACAGATAGGTGAATTGTGTGAAAAATACTGTGTTTTTTTACACAGGAAACATGATCACATGTTATATTGCACACTGTAAACACAATCAAAGCTTCAAAAAAACACGAAAAACGTGACCTTTAAAGAGCAATTTTAGATTGTAATGTTTTAATGTTCTACTAATAACCATAAAACCCGAGAGAAAGGCTGCGTGGCTAGAAACTGCTGATCAACTGAATGCACAACTGTAGAAACTGTGTTCATATATCTTAAAGTTCATTACATTTTGGGCACAATACATTACAGTTGGTTGTAGCCTTTATATATATATATATATGAGATTAAGTTGCATTTCCTGTATACTTTTATTTTTGGACTGATAATAAAGTGAAATGGTTGTATGTGAGAATGCAGTGTTGATATCAATGTGTTCCTAGGAGCTCAGCTTCACCTGAGAGTGAGGGTCAGACTAGTTTCCAGCATAAACTTGAGCTCTATGGTGAATTTGCTTTCTGACACCAAATCAAGTAACAATAAGTCAAACTGAATGAAAAAATACTGGTTTATTTGGTAAACTAGTTTTATGAAACAATCCCCAGGTGTGCCATACGAGTGTACATGTTGAGTTTTAATGTAAACAAGTTGATTTTAGGTTTGTATTTTCTGGTCATCCCCTGACTCATCTGTGTGTGTGTGTGTGTGTGTGTGTTCATGCAGTGTGCAGATGGAGGATCGTAACACGTTGCGGCGGATGGAGAAGGAGAGACGGAGTCAGGAGGTGCAGCTGGAGGAGACGCAGTATGATGGAATCGCTCCTCTCTTCAACAAGCCGTATAAGGTGTTTTACACTATGGGGGGTTGGATGCTTGAATCTGATTGGCTGACGAACGGTCTGAGGTGGGAAATTATTTTAAGGGAAACGCATGGCGAACGTAGATCCAGGCAGCTCTCCTGACTGCATTACAGTTCCATATCACTTCGCATAGTAAAACTGTAATAACAAAAATTAACATACAGTACCTATACAGCACAGGATTAACAAAGTCAACATTACAGACATTTTCCAGAAGTAAATACACATGACATCTCTGACTAGCGAGGTAATAACAGCACTGTGTAAAGACGCTGCTGCAGAACACTGTTGAGGGATGCACAGAGGTAACATTAGCCCAAGTCAAGTCACCTTTATTTATATAGCGCTTTAAACAAAATACATTGCGTCAAAGCAACTGAACAACATTCATTAGGAAAACAGTGTCAATAATGCAAAATGATAGTTAAAGGCAGTTCATCATTGGATTCAGTGATGTCATCTCTGTTCAGTTAAATAGTGTCTGTGCATTTATTTGCAATCAAGTCAACGATATCGCTGTAGATGAAGTGTCCCCAACTAAGCAAGCCAGAGGCGACAGCGGCAAGGAACCGAAACTCCATCGGTGACAGAATGGAGAAAAAAAACCTTGGGAGAAACCAGGCTCAGTTGGGGGGCCAGTTCTCCTCTGACCAGACGAAACCAGTAGTTCAATTCCAGGCTGCAGGTCAGATTGTGCAGAAGAATCATCTGTTTCCTGTGGTCTTGTCCTGGTGCTCCTCTGAGACAAGGTCTTTACAGGGGATCTGTATCTGGGGCTCTAGTTGTCCTGGTCTCTGCTGTCTTTCAGGGATGTAGAGGTCCTTTCTAGGTGCTGATCCACCATCTGGTCTGGATACGTACTGGATCCGGGTGACTGCAGTGACCCTCTGATCTGGACACAGACTGGATCTGGTGGCCACGGTGACCTCGGAACAAGAGAGAAACAGACAAATATTAGCGTAGATGCCATTCTTCTAATGATGTAGCAAGTACATAGGGTGTTATGGGAAGTGTTTCCGGTTCCGGTTTACCTAATTAATGCAGCCTAAGGTTATTCCAGAGTTTAGGCGCCAAATAGGAAAAGGATCTGCCGCCCGCAGTTGATTTTGATATTCTAGGTATTATCAAATTGCCTGAGTTTTGAGAACGTAGCGGACGTAGAGGATTATAATGTAAAAGGAGCTCATTCAAATACTGAGGTGCTAAACCATTCAGGGCTTTATAAGTAATAAGCAATATTTTAAAATCTATGCGATGCTTGATAGGGAGCCAGTGCAGTGTTGACAGGACCGGGCTAATATGGTCATACTTCCTGGTTCTAGTAAGAACTCTTACTGCTGCATTTTGGACTAGCTGTAGTTTGTTTACTAAGCGTGCAGAACAACCACCCAATAAAGCATTACAATAATCTAACCTTGAGGTCATAAATGCATGGATTAACATTTCTGCATTTGACATTGAGAGCATAGGCCGTAATTTAGATATATTTTTGAGATGGAAAAATGCAGTTTTACAAATGCTAGAAACGTGGCTACGTGTGTAACTGTGTGTGAGTGTGACCACGTGTGTGAGTGTGACCACGTGTGTGAGTGTGACCGTGTGTGTGAGTGTGACCGTGTGTGTGAGTGTGACTGTGTAACTGTGTGTGAGTGTCACCACGTGTGTGAGTGTGACCGTGTGTGTGAGTGTGACCACGTGTGTGAGTGTGACCACGTGTGTGAGTGTGACCACGTGTGTGAGTGTGACCGTGTGTGAGTGTGACCGTGTGTGTGAGTGTGACTGTGTAACTGTGTGTGAGTGTGACCACGTGTGTGAGTGTGACCGTGTGTGTGAGTGTGACCGTGTGTGTGAGTGTGACCGTGTGTGTGAGTGTGACCTCAAGTGTGTGTGTGTGACCATGTAACCATGTGTGTGTGAGTGTGACCGTGTGTGTGAGTGTGAGTGTGTAACTGTGTGTGAGTGTGACCATGTAACTGTGTGTGAGTGTGACCACGTGTGTGAGTGTCACCACGTGTGTGAGTGTGACCGTGTGTGTGAGTGTGACCGTGTGTGTGAGTGTGACTGTGTAACTGTGTGTGAGTGTGACCACGTGTGTGAGTGTCACCACGTGTGTGAGTGTGACCACGTGTGTGAGTGTGACCACGTGTGTGAGTGTGACCACGTGTGTGAGTGTGACCACGTGTGTGAGTGTGACCACGTGTGTGAGTGTGACTGTGTAACTGTGTGTGAGTGTGACCACGTGTGTGAGTGTGACCACGTGTGTGAGTGTGACCACGTGTGTGAGTGTGACCGTGTGTGTGAGTGTGACCGTGTGTGTGAGTGTGACCGTGTGTGTGAGTGTGACCGTGTGTGAGTGTGACCGTGTGTGAGTGTGACCGTGTGTGTGAGTGTGACCGTGTGTGTGAGTGTGACCGTGTGTGTGAGTGTGACCGTGACCGTGTGTGTCAGTGTGAGTGTGACCGTGTGTGTGAGTGTGACTGTGTAACTGTGTGTGAGTGTGACCACGTGTGTGAGTGTGACCACGTGTGTGAGTGTGACCACGTGTGTGAGTGTGACCACGTGTGTGAGTGTAACTGTGTGTGAGTGTGACCGTGTGTGTGAGTGTGACTGTAACTGTGTGTGAGTGTGACCACGTGTGTGAGTGTGACCGTGTGTGTGAGTGTGACCGTGTGTGAGTGTGACCGTGTGTGTGAGTGTGACCGTGTGTGTGAGTGTGACCGTGTGTGTGAGTGTGACTGTGTAACTGTGTGTGAGTGTCACCGTGTGTGTGAGTGTGACCGTGTGTGTGAGTGTGACCACGTGTGTGAGTGTGACCACGTGTGTGAGTGTGACCACGTGTGTGAGTGTGACCGTGTGTGAGTGTGACCGTGTGTGAGTGTGACCGTGTGTGTGAGTGTGACCGTGTGTGTGAGTGTGACCGTGTGTGTGAGTGTGACCGTGTGTGTGAGTGTGACCGTGTGTGTGAGTGTGACCGTGTAACTGTGTGTGAGTGTCACCGTGTGTGTGAGTGTGACCGTGTGTGTGAGTGTGACCACGTGTGTGAGTGTGACCACGTGTGTGAGTGTGACCACGTGTGTGAGTGTGACCGTGTGTGAGTGTGACCGTGTGTGTGAGTGTGACCGTGTGTGTGAGTGTGACCGTGTGTGTGAGTGTGACCGTGTGTGTGAGTGTGACCTCAAGTGTGTGTGTGTGACCATGTAACCATGTGTGTGTGAGTGTGACCGTGTGTGTGAGTGTGAGTGTGTAACTGTGTGTGAGTGTGACCATGTAACTGTGTGTGAGTGTGACCACGTGTGTGAGTGTCACCACGTGTGTGAGTGTGACCGTGTGTGTGAGTGTGACCGTGTGTGTGAGTGTGACTGTGTAACTGTGTGTGAGTGTGACCACGTGTGTGAGTGTCACCACGTGTGTGAGTGTGACCGTGTGTGTGAGTGTGACCACGTGTGTGAGTGTGACCACGTGTGTGAGTGTGACCACGTGTGTGAGTGTGACCACGTGTGTGAGTGTGACCGCGTGTGTGAGTGTGACTGTGTAACTGTGTGTGAGTGTGACCACGTGTGTGAGTGTGACCGTGTGTGTGAGTGTGACCGTGTGTGTGAGTGTGACCACGTGTGTGAGTGTGACCGCGTGTGTGAGTGTGACCGCGTGTGTGAGTGTGACCGTGTGTGTGAGTGTGACCACGTGTGTGAGTGTGACCGCGTGTGTGAGTGTGACCGCGTGTGTGAGTGTGACCACGTGTGTGAGTGTGACCGTGTGTGTGAGTGTGACCGTGTGTGTGAGTGTGACCGTGTGTGTGAGTGTCACCACGTGTGTGAGTGTGACCGTGTGTGTGAGTGTGACCGTGTGTGTGAGTGTGACCACGTGTGTGAGTGTGACCACGTGTGTGAGTGTGACCGTGTGTGAGTGTGACCGTGTGTGAGTGTGACCGTGTGTGTGAGTGTGACTGTGTAACTGTGTGTGAGTGTGACCACGTGTGTGAGTGTGACCACGTGTGTGAGTGTGACCACGTGTGTGAGTGTGACCACGTGTGTGAGTGTGACCGTGTGTGTGAGTGTGACCGTGTGTGTGAGTGTGACCTCAAGTGTGTGTGTGTGACCATGTAACCATGTGTGTGTGAGTGTGACCGTGTGTGTGAGTGTGAGTGTGTAACTGTGTGTGAGTGTGACCATGTAACTGTGTGTGAGTGTGACCACGTGTGTGAGTGTCACCACGTGTGTGAGTGTGACCGTGTGTGTGAGTGTGACCGTGTGTGTGAGTGTGACTGTGTAACTGTGTGTGAGTGTGACCACGTGTGTGAGTGTGACCGTGTGTGTGAGTGTGACCGTGTGTGTGAGTGTGACCACGTGTGTGAGTGTGACCACGTGTGTGAGTGTGACCACGTGTGTGAGTGTGACCGCGTGTGTGAGTGTGACTGTGTAACTGTGTGTGAGTGTGACCACGTGTGTGAGTGTGACCACGTGTGTGAGTGTGACCGTGTGTGTGAGTGTGACCGTGTGTGTGAGTGTGACCACGTGTGTGAGTGTGACCGCGTGTGTGAGTGTGACCGTGTGTGTGAGTGTGACCGTGTGTGTGAGTGTGACCACGTGTGTGAGTGTGACCACGTGTGTGAGTGTGACCGTGTGTGTGAGTGTGACCGTGTGTGTGAGTGTGACCGTGTGTGTGAGTGTGACCGTGTGTGTGAGTGTGACCGTGTGTGTGAGTGTGACCATGTGTGTGAGTGTGACCGTGTGTGTGAGTGTGACTGTGTAACTGTGTGTGAGTGTGACCACGTGTGTGAGTGTGACCACGTGTGTGAGTGTGACCACGTGTGTGAGTGTGACCACGTGTGTGAGTGTGACTGTGTAACTGTGTGTGAGTGTGACCGTGTGTGTGAGTGTGACTGTGTAACTGTGTGTGAGTGTGACCACGTGTGTGAGTGTGACCGTGTGTGTGAGTGTGACCGTGTGTGAGTGTGACCGTGTGTGTGAGTGTGACCGTGTGTGTGAGTGTGACCGTGTGTGAGTGTGACCTCAAGTGTGTGTGTGTGACCATGTAACCATGTGTGTGTGAGTGTGACCACGTGTGTGAGTGTGACCACGTGTGTGAGTGTGACCACGTGTGTGAGTGTGAGTGTGTAACTGTGTGTGAGTGTGACCATGTAACTGTGTGTGAGTGTGTCCGGGTGTGTGAGTGTGACCGTGTGTGTGAGTGTGACTTAGTAACTGTGTGTGAGTATGACCTCGAGTGTGTGTGTGTGTGTGACCGTGAGTGTGACCATGTAACCATGTGAGTGTGAGTGTGACCGTGTGTGTGAGTGTGACTCAGTAACTGTGTGTGAGTATGACCTCGAGTGTGTGTGTGTGACCGTGAGTGTGACCATGTAACCATGTGTGTGTGAGTGTGACCGTGTGTGTGAGTGTGACCAAGTGTGAGTGTGACCGTGTGTGTGAGTGTGTGACCGTGTGTGACCGTGTGTGTGAGTGTGACCATGTAACTGTGTGTGAGTGTGACCGTGAGTGTGACCATGTAACCATGTGAGTGTGAGTGTGACCGTGTGTGTGAGTGTGACTCAGTAACTGTGTGTGAGTATGTCCTCGAGTGTGTGTGTGTGACCGTGAGTGTGACCATGTAACCATGTGTGTGTGAGTGTGACCGTGTGTGTGAGTGTGACCAAGTGTGAGTGTGACCGTGTGTGTGAGTGTGACCGTGTGTGTGAGTGTGACCAAGTGTGAGTGTGACCGTGTGTGTGAGTGTGTGACCGTGTGTGACCACGAGTGTAACCGTGAGTGTGACCATGTAACCGTGTGTGTGTGTGTGTGAGTGTGACCACGAGTGTGTTTGTGAGTGTGACCGTGAGTTTGACCGCGTGTGTGTGAGTGAGACCGTGTGTGTGAGTGACCGTGTGTGTGTAACTGCGTGTGACCGCATGTGTGAGTGTGATAGATGTGTGAGAGTCCATGTGTGTGTGATGCATGTGTGCTATGTGTGTGTGTGTGTGTGCATGTAAGTGTGTGAGAGAGAGTCTGTGTGAACATATGCGTGTATGTGGTGCGAGTGTGTGCATGTAAGTGAGTGTGTGTGATTGTGTGTGTGTGTGAGTCTGTGAGTACGTGTGTGAGAGTCTGTGTGAGTATGTGCATGTGTGTGTATGTGGTGCATGCTAAATGTGTGTGCGTGCATGTAAGTGAGTGTGTGTGTGTGTGAATGTGTGTGTGTGGTGTAGGGCTGTCAGAATGGCTTAAAAACTAAATTCAAATTTGCAATTAAATATAAAAATTCAAATTATATTCAAATTCGAGTGTGACCATGTAACCATGTGTGAGTGTGACCGTTTGTTTTTCATAAGAAAATATGACTGTGAAAAAAGTGCATAATATTTTAAATAATGTTTATAAACCAAGTATAATTAAGTAGCTTAAAGAACTATAAACAAAACAGCATCATGTGTACATAGTTTAATACAAAGGGGTGAAAGCCAATCACACAGAGTACTTTTTTTTTTTTTTTTTTAAACATAAAATGCAGTGGGATGGGGAAAATCCATAGACTATGGGAAAAACCTGCCATAAAGTCTCAAGATATGTTTTTGAAAAAAACTTAACCCACCTTCACTTTACATGGCTTTCTAAACATGCGGCTCTCTTGTGTGAGACGATGCAATGAAATATGCGTTCTGTGTGAATGGCTTGGTTTCAGTTTTGACGTAAACAAGATCTTCTCCTCATTCTATTTTTCCGCTATATTTTGATTGAACATGGCAGCAGCGCTGCATCTAGTTGCTTCAGCTGTATAGGTTCACAAAAACATTATAATGCAATGACACTTATATTGTCATCGCATCTCGTGCGCCACTGATAAAGGCCAAAGTATAATTTGACCGTCCGCATTATGTAATTTTATGTAAATTTCACGGCTGTCAACAGCTCATGCACGAGGTGAATGATGACAGAAGTGGTACTGCGTGTCCAGCTCGTCCGTCTTCTGAAAGCTGTGCAGATGAGGCTGTGTGTGAGACGGAACAAAACACTGAATGTGAAGTATATCTGGGGCGGGCCTTAAAGCAGCCTCCTTAACGGACAGCTAACATTCGCCAAACTTTTGCAATCGAATGTGGATTTTTATTTTAAATTGACTGCCCTAGTGTGGTGCATGTGTTTGTGTCTTGTAATGATTCTGTTTCTGGAGCAAGTGTTCACAGATGCTACTGTGTGTGTGTCTCTTCATATGGAAACAGGCAGAGAGTTTTAATACTTGATTAATTTCTCAGTTTCTGATCTGAAATCCTGCTGGTCATCACGTGATGATGTGAAACTCAGAGTGTGTTTGTGTTCTCAAGGTCTTTGAGTAAAGTGTGTGTTTGACTCACTATCTGCATCGATGAAGTAGACGTATTTGTAATCAGTGCAGCAAGAGATGTGTTGTGAGTGTGATGATGGCGTGATCACAGATCACTCAGACAGTGAAACAATTTCCATGAATCTTGCATGAATTATTATTGTTTTTAAATATCGATATTCAGTTTTTGAGAATCGATACAGTATCACCAAACAAAATATTGTGATACTCACGTATATCTATTTCTAATACCCCTAGTGTATTTACTGGGGTGTAAACCTACACTGGTCTCACTGTTAGGTTCGGTTACGATTACCATCTCATCGATTCTGTTCAGTTTGATATCACGATGCATCCTCAATTTAAAATTTTACTTCATATTTATACAATAAATACAAGCAGTCAGATATATGAAGAATACAAATTATTTCAGAAAATGATGCCCCCCGAATGCATGACCGCTTTCTAGTTTCACTATAACTTTCGAGATTCACAATCACACGTACTCTGTTTATACTGTGGATGGAGCAGCAGTACTTACCACACATTTGACAAGTTTATTTGTTTGTCAGTGGTATTGAGGATCTGCAAACCATTCTCCATTATCCTCAGTCATCACATCGGATGTGAAAGCTGTCATGTGGCACCATTTGAAATTTGTGTCAGCTCGTCATAAACCGATTTGTGGTGTCATTGAGTGTAGACAGCATCACTGATTATACGGAGTTCTGCTGACTGATCTATATATACTGAATCTCTGTTATAGATCAGCGGCTCTATTGTATTTTGCCACGCCGCTCGCATTCGGTGTTGACACGGTGTTAGGAATCGTTAGTTGTTTTCTCTTATAAGGATTCACTCTTCGGGGACACTCCTCAGAAACAGTCAGAGAAGAGCCTCATTTACACACAGTGTCTCTTCTTCAGCTCGTGCTCAGGTTGTTCATAAAAGCCGAAATGTGGCCAGATTTCCAGAGCATGTGTGCAACAAATGACTTTAGAAAAGCATTAGTAGGTTATTATCCAGTTATGGTCTTTTACTGAACTGATACAGAATCAAACTCGTCTGCATCGCGATGCATTGTAGAAAGTATTAATTTCGACACCCCTAGTATTTTCACGTATTTGCGCTTTGATTTGAATGAAAACAGCGCATCCTTGTGGCACAGCTGACACAGAAGAGCGTACACAGAGTGATGTGGAGAAACACAGAGGAGACGAATTGTTGAATAAAGTCTATTTTTGTTTTCTTCGCATACAAAAAGTCTTCTCGCCACTTCATAACATCACAGTTGAACCACTGATGGCAGATGGACTATTCTGACGATATCTTTCATTCTTTCCTGGACCTTGACACTGTTATTTACTGGGCAGTCTATGGGACAGTCTCAAGCCTCCTGGTTTTCATTCGTAATATCTTAAATTGTGTTCTGGATACGAACAAAGCTTTTATGGGTTTAGTACGACATGGGGGTAAGTGATTAACGACAAAATTTTCATTTTGGGGTGGAGTATCTCTTTAATACAAAGAGCGGAAGCGCCGTCAATAATACTGATAAGGTTTTATCTCCCTGGCCTAAATGCTGAATACTGAAACCTACTATCATTCTTCGTATTTCTATCATATATCAGTGTCCTGTCGAACAGGATGGGTTGGTGTATTTTAGTGAAAACACATGAGTTGTGTGTCAGTGCTTTAGGAGAGTCCAGCGCTAATCAATCACATCTGAGACGCTAACCCTCAATGTGACTGCTGCACAATAACAGAGCATAAAGACACTTCCTTTGTCTGATTTACTTTGCAGAGAATCAAAGATGACGAGCTGTCGAGTCGCATCCAGAGGATGTTGGGTAGTTATGAGGATGGATATGATGGACCTGAGGACCCTGCGTCTTCTTACAACCGTTCCACACAGTTCCCTCAGGCGCAGTCGGGACACACGGATCACTCCAGAGCCGCTTCAGGAGAGAGCTGGGACTGTTTCCCCGCCCTGTCCCCCCCAGCGGAGCCTCTGTCCCCTCTGCAGTCCAGTGACTCGGACACCGGCCCATCTCCAGAGCGTTGCAGGCTGGACGCACCTCCGCTGACCCTCGCACCACCGCTGAACATGCACAGTAAAATGGACAAGGTCAAGAAGCCCACAGCGTACGTGAGGCCGATGGACGGTCCGGATCAGGTGACCAGCGGCTCTCCTGAACTGAAGCCCTCACTGCAGTCTTATGAGCACTTACAGGACCTGAAGGAGAACAGCAAACCAAACCTTGCTCCTCTGCAGGCTACTGATGTGAGTGTTACAGTGAGGGCCAGACTAAGCCTGTGTGTGTTTGTGAGTGTTTTCAAACGTTAATCAAGTAGTAATGGGAAATTGTGGTCATTTTACCAACTCAGACCTTTGAGTCTCATTCAGCAAACTGAGTCTTTTTGTTCATTTTAGCAAAATACAATTAAAATCTTATGGGTTACTTCCCTAACACATTAACAACTTATGCAAATTAGGGCTGCATATTATTGGAAAAAAACGTACCTTGCGATATTTTGTTTATCTGCAAGACATATTATATGTAAAAAAAAAAAAAAAAAAAAAAAAATATCACCAGGTGACTGTATTAATGAGCTGCTTACTGACACACACACACATCGGAAATCGTGCAGCTCACACATCCAGGAGAAAATAAACTTGTCAACACTGCCACACGACTTTTATTAAATACAGTTTAATTACTGAATCGCTACATTATATTTTCCAGCGACGAGAGGACACAATCGCTGTTTTTAAGTAAACTCACTCTAAAAAGATAAACGCACAGACGCGAATACACGCAACTTCCATTTCTCTCTCTCTCTTTCTCTCTCTCTCTCTCTCTCTCGCTCTCAATATTTGAGAAAATGGTTTAGCGATTTCTAATTATAGCGAGGATTAGCCCCCATCAATGTCTACAGCAGTTATCGCCCTGATCAGACATATGCTGTGGCACTATCATGCAGTCTGTTATGATATGACGTTAGCAAATATTAGCAATTTTTTGCAAACATGTCTTTGAGTAACATGACCGTTAATATGAACTTTGCAAATGTAACACAAAACAAATGATTACTTTTCATTAAAATCTTTATTTATGCCAAAAAAGCTTACATTTATGTGTCTTTTTGTTCGCTGTAGCAGCCATGTTGCCGAGATAATTCATACCCCTTAGTTTGAAGTGTGGTCCCGAGAAATCTTCGTTTGAAAGGCTATGTGGCCCTTCCCCTTACCCCTACCCCTCCAACCAACAGAGAATCGAGACAGAAAGGGGAAGGGCTAAGGGGTAGAATTTGGATTGGGCCTCAGAGACGCAGGTCCTACACTGAGAGACGCAGGTCCTACACTGAGAGACGCAGGTCCTACACTGAGAGACGCAGGTCCTACACTGAGAGACGCAGGTCCTACAGTCAGAGACGCAGGTCCTACAGTCAGAGACGCAGGTCCTACAGTCAGAGACGCAGGTCCTACAGTCAGAGACGCAGGTCCTACAGTCAGAGACGCAGGTCCTACAGTCAGAGACGCAGGTCCTACACTGAGAGACGCAGGTCCTACACTGAGAGACGCAGGTCCTACACTGAGAGACGCAGGTCCTACAGTCAGAGACGCAGGTCCTACAGTCAGAGACGCAGGTCCTACACTGAGAGACGCAGGTCCTACACTGAGAGACGCAGGTCCTACACTGAGAGACGCAGGTCCTACACTGAGAGACGCAGGTCCTACACTGAGAGACGCAGGTCCTACAGTCAGAGACGCAGGTCCTACAGTCAGAGACGCAGGTCCTACAGTCAGAGACGCAGGTCCTACAGTCAGAGACGCAGGTCCTACAGTCAGAGACGCAGGTCCTACACCGAGAGACGCAGGTCCTACACCGAGAGACGCAGGTCCTACACCGAGAGACGCAGGTCCTACACCGAGAGACGCAGGTCCTACACCGAGAGACGCAGGTCCTACACCGAGAGACGCAGGTCCTACACTGAGAGAGACGCAGGTCCTACACTGAGAGAGACGCAGGTCCTACACTGAGAGAGACGCAGGTCCTACACTGAGAGACGCAGGTCCTACAGTCAGAGACGCAGGTCCTACAGTCAGAGACGCAGGTCCTACAGTCAGAGACGCAGGTCCTACAGTCAGAGACGCAGGTCCTACAGTCAGAGACGCAGGTCCTACAGTCAGAGACGCAGGTCCTACAGTCAGAGACGCAGGTCCTACACTGAGAGACGCAGGTCCTACACTGAGAGACGCAGGTCCTACACTGAGAGACGCAGGTCCTACACTGAGAGACGCAGGTCCTACAGTCAGAGACGCAGGTCCTACAGTCAGAGACGCAGGTCCTACAGTCAGAGACGCAGGTCCTACAGTCAGAGACGCAGGTCCTACACTGAGAGACGCAGGTCCTACACTGAGAGACGCAGGTCCTACACTGAGAGACGCAGGTCCTACACTGAGAGACGCAGGTCCTACACTGAGAGACGCAGGTCCTACACTGAGAGACGCAGGTCCTACACTGAGAGACGCAGGTCCTACAGTCAGAGACGCAGGTCCTACACCGAGAGACGCAGGTCCTACACCGAGAGACGCAGGTCCTACACCGAGAGACGCAGGTCCTACACCGAGAGACGCAGGTCCTACACCGAGAGACGCAGGTCCTACACCGAGAGACGCAGGTCCTACAGTCAGAGAAGCTGTCTACACTGGGCCACAGACCCCAGACAGTAAACTGCTGCTGTGTTTTATTTGTGATGAACTGACTCCATTCAAATGATTTGCAATGGTCGCATTGCACGTCCAGTGTAGACCGACTTTAGCGGTTCGGTGCCGACTGTGTGTGTGTGTTCAAAGAAAAGTATAATATATCAGTATAACTAGAAGTATAATATAAGTATACTAAACATTGCACATCCCATCGTGATATCGATGCTACATAGTATCTGTGCAATCAAGTCGACGATATCGCTGGAAAAACAATTCTCCCCAACTAAGAAAGCGGAGGTGACAGCGGTTGAAACAATGTATCATGCAGCCCTAACGCTAATGTTGATCAAACCACAATCAAGACAAAACTATAATACAGATCTGTACAGAAAAGATGTATTTATTGTTTTAGTCTTTAGTCTATATATAATAGACTAAAGTCTAATACAATTGCCCCACCCCCCGAGACTACTTGTTCTTCCCAAATCACATTAAAGATTCATTAAGAATGATGGAATCAATTAAAGAACAAGCCATCACTATAATCAAGGTCACATCTCTCTCTTCTGTAGATTGTGTCTGGTGTGCGTGTGGAGGACATTCTGCAGGTCAGTTGAGTTTGGGACGGTCTCGTTTGATTGGGAAGCTACAGGATGTCAATGTCTTTCTCTCACAAAATACCCTTATCTGTTAAACATATTTTATTGGATTGTCCTGGACTTATTACAAGCAGAATGCTCTTTTATGAAGTTACTTCACTTAAGGACATTTAATGAGATTATGTCTGAAAAGGTTTTGGATTTTTTATCATGTTAATTTAAAAAATCTTATATAATATGAATTGCTGTGTTTATTTGTTTTGTTTTTTTATTGTATTTATATGATA
>NW_026775108.1:7500-80000 GCF_963082965.1 Carassius carassius | reverse complement strand
ACACACTCTCACACACACAGGTGCACACACACACACTCTCACACACACAGGTGCACACACACACACACAGGTGCACGCACACTCTCACACACACAGGTGCACACACACACACACAGATTAATTTGAATGTAAATGAGAAACAGGAGTTTCTTGCATACAACTTATATTGTCATGTTGAGTAGGAGCAGCACATTCATCTTCACTTTCTTGCCACCCTAATAATGTGTGTGTGTGTGTGTGTGTTTAGCCACAGAAAGAGAGTGACTGGGACTTAGGATGGTGGTTAGAAAGGAAGGGTCACCAGCAGAACCCTAGGAGCCCATGTGACGCCATCAAGCCCAACTCCCATGATTCCTCTGAAAGGACTGAGGCTCCAGGGTCACAGACTTGCCATAGTGACCCAGCTGACAGCGGCAAAGTGTCCGATCTCAGACAGACTGTGGGGAGCACGATCATGTGTGAGGATCCGCTATTAGAGAGTACATCTACACACAGACCCAAACACAAGAGAAAGAAAACAACACATCACACAGACCAGAAGAGAAAACCAGCAGACAACAACAACATCAGCAAACAAACACATCTGCCGCTGCTGGTGAAGATCGAGCTGAACCTGCTCTCCAGGATCCCTCGAGAGCCCAAAGCAGCTCCGCCTCACACAGAGAACAGCAGCGTGTCGAGACGCAAGAGAGCGGTGAGCACAGCTGACCCTTGACCCCTGACCCCTGACCCTCACTCTACTGCTGCAGAGTCATGAAGAGCTGGTGTCAACCATTACGGACATTCTCTCAGAATCAGGGGTTCACTCATTGTATTGTGTGTGACATACTCTGGTGTGTGTGTGTGTGTGTTTGCAGATGGAGAGGGATGAAAAGTCTTCAAAGAAGAAACAGAAACTGGACAAAGAGAGAAAACGGTCATCTTCCTCTCAGCAGAGCCTTCACCAATCAGAGTGAGTCAGAGAAACACACAGCCAATCAGAGCCTGATGTGTTTTACATACATACTCTCCAAAACGAATTTAAACCAGGATCACTCAAGACTTTTTTCCATATTAATAGAAATGTATTATGAAAGTTATAATAATGATGATGGTGATGGGATGTCTGTGGTTCTGTGATACTCTTGAAAACTACAGGCATATTAGGGCTTGCATAGACTAGTGGAGTGATCGAGTGATCGACTACTTCATCCACTAGTCTGCGCTGTCGGAAACTATCGACTACTCCAGCATGCATTAACCATAATACATGCACAGAGATTGCAAGTACACTTGAATTTTAGGATTACAATACTTTGTGTAGCTGTTACTCTCTATGACTTTATCTATGTTGCATGTAAAATTAAAATATGTAATGTAATAATTAGGGGTGTGCCCGAAGCAGAATACTTTGTTTGGAATGGCAAGGATAATGTCTTCTAAAACTGACAAGGAATAATTCTGCCTAAATATTCCTGTCACATGTTTGAAGTGAAGTTTTTTTCTCCATTCTGTCACCGATGGAGTTTCGGTTCCTTGCCGCTGTCGCCTCTGGCTTGCTTAGTTGGGGTCACTTCATCTACAGCGATATCGTTGACTTGATTGCAAATAAATGCACAGACACTATTTAACTGAACAGAGATGACATCACTGAATCCAATGATGAACTGCCTTTAACTATCATTTTGCATTATTGACACTGTTTTCCTAATGAATGTTGTTCAGTCGCTTTGACGCAATGTATTTTGTTTAAAGCGCTATATAAATAAAGCTGACTTGACTTTGACTAATAATCAGCTTAGATGCGGATACATTTTCTATTTGGCCTACATGTTTGCATCTTTATATTTTGCTGGTTTGCCTGGCACATGCACATTTGTTTAGTGAAGTTCACAAAAAGACTCGCTTAAAGAGTTCTGCGTTATGAAAATGTGTGCATTGAATTGATTGAGTCGTGTTCAAATGATCACTAAACGTTTGTCATGACATCTCTCTGCTTGCATGATAAATATATTTTTAGAAATTAATAATTATTTTAGTTTAAAGGGGATAACTATGAAAAAAATGACGTTCTACCCGAATGCAGATACGAATCATTTTGTAATAGTTACAACTGCAAATACAGATACAAATACTGGCTGTTACATGAAAATACATATAATTATGATATTATATCTATATTATTATGAGTTTTTTTTTGTAATTAGGATATGAATTAATAAGCGTTTATTGATAAGAACTATTTCTTTTCATTTACAGTAGCATGAACAACGAGTAGTCGAGTAACTCGAGTATTTTTTAAATAAGAAAGACTAGCAGAAATCAGTAGTGGTGCAATCCCTGGAGCGTATCAACATGATCCACCAACTAAAAACGAATGCATTCTTGACAGTGTTTCTAACTGTAGAAATGTTTGGTTTGTAAAGTGTGTTTGAGCATCTTTCCTGTGTCATGTATTGTGAGCCAATGCAGTGAGGTTCATTAATGTGACGTAAGCGCCGGTGCTTCTCTGATGTGGAATGGAAAGTACCTGAGAGTCTGATAGACGGCGATCTGAACACTCTTCATGTTTCCATCAGAGCCATCGGGAACAGCAACAAGATGATGAAGAAGAAGAAGAAGAGTGTGAAACACAGCTCAGGTCTTCCTCAGGACAGAGAGCCAGCCGCGGCTCCTGACGGCCGCAAGAAGAAAGCAGAGACTCATGGGAAGGTACTGCAGACATCCTCACTTCACATTTCTCTTGGGATTACTGTTCTGATGTAAGGAAGGGTTTTAATTTCTCAGAAAACTGGCGAGAGCCACAAGGATCTCCTGGAGAAAGCTCCTGCAGCCGAAGCTCGAGCGCTGCTTCCTGATCGCAGGTGAGCGCTGCTTTATTTGCACACAATTTCACTGACATCATCTGTGAAGCCTCCTGATGAATCAGCTTAAACGCAAAAAACAGTTGTCTTTTAGGCTTTGTTACTTGCCACGTGTGTAGTGTTTCTATGATTGACCTCTGACCTCTGGTTCCCAGGAAACTCTCAGTGGAAGATCATTTGAAGGAAGCCAAAAAGCTGAAGCACAAAGCAGATGCTACGGTGTTTATCAAGCCTTCTGTTGAGTGTGCTGTACGGTGAGCTCCAGCTCGATCTGACTGTGTTTCTCTGTTCCTCAGCCGGATAAGATGGCTAAAGCGCTCCGCTATCTGGAGGCTGCGCTGTCCTTCACAGAGAGTGGCCTGGCCATGGAGACGGAGCCGCAGACGCCCAAATCAGCGTACACCATGTTCTCTGAGACGCTGGAGCTGATCCGGTGAGACTCCGCTGATGTCCAGAGACACGGCCAAACTCACCACACCATACTGTTGTGATTTGAAGTCCACAATATGATATATTTATTGCCATAATTAACAAGAAAAAAGACAAATGAAGAATTGGGAAAGAAATCTAAATGTTGTACATTATTATAACATTAAATCATTCGATGTAATGCATTTTGAGAGTTCCAAGAGCTCCAACCCATGCTCTTTTTATTTTTTATTTTTGATCAACTTTTTTTTCTTGTCTTTTAATTCAACAAAACAACATGAATTCAAACAAACAAAGGTGAAAGGAAAGGTGAAGCAACAGAAACTTTTTATGGTCATTCCTTTATATATTCTAAAATCCTGGTAAAAAAACTATTGCCATGCATCGATGGTACTGAGACAGAAAACTGAACCAAGTGTGTGCTTCACTTTAAAACACGCAGAGAAACAGACCTGATGAAGCGTGTCCTGCTTTCACTTTGAGTTCGTTAGACAGACACTGTGCCAGACCATAATGGACCAAAAACAAATATATAAAAAAAAACTCAACTTTTTGTTCGAAAGACCTATCGTTTCACATCGTCATGTGACCAGGATGATATTGAGACATTGATAATAGGGTTACATCTCTGTCCAGATTCATCCTGAAGCTAAAGAACTACACGGATCCGGCTGCCACCGCTCACGAGAGGGATTTCTGCGTCCTGTGGTGAGAACTGACCCAGCAGAGACAGAGACCTGGGTCTGTACACGAGTGACACGTGTGTGTGTGTGTGTGTGTGTGTCCAGCATGCGGTGCCAGTCTCTGCTGCAGATGGCCATGTTCCGCTCCAGACGAGAGCCAGCGCTCAGACACTCACGGATGCTCACCGATCATTTCAGAGTGCGTGCTCCTCCGTCTCCTGTAGTTTATTCAGACGTCTGATGTCTGATGTCTGCCTCACACTCTTTGTGTTTGTTTGCAGAGCTCGTCGTGGTCTGCGTCTCCCTCCGTGTCGAGGTGAGTGTCCTGGTCTCACTCAGGGACTCCTCGGTCTCCTCCTCACCGCTGTGTTTGTCTCCACAGGAGCGGCTCGCTGCTCATTCCTCAGCCGGTCCAGCAGGTGGCAGCAGCATACGTCAGCATCACCACGCTCCTCCTGAACGCTCACCACATCTGGGAGCAGGCGGACCAGATCGCTCTCCGAGGCAGCGGTGAGAAGGGGTCAGAGGTCACAGCTGAATGCTGAACGTCTTTCCTCATTTAGGTTTAGTAGTGCCATCAGTCCTTTAAAATACGCTCTTTCAATCTTTTCCCCTTTTTTTCAACTTTATTTTCGTTTTCATGGCAAGTAAGTATTTAAATGATCAGTTTTATTGAAAAAAAAAAATCAACTCTTTGCTTTTGTGGAGCTGGTTTTTGGAGATTAACCATTTGATACGAAGAACAGACTTCAGCAGAGCTACATAAGACAAAATGAATGCTGCATTAATAGTGTTCATTTTTTATGTGTTGAATGACATATTAATGGTGGTTGGGTCTGTGTGCAGATTAAGACGATGTATGCAGGTCTTTTATAAAGTGTTGAGCCAGACGTGTGTGTGAGGATTGTTGTGGTGTTTTAATGAGCGCAGTGGTTGTGTGTGTGTTTGCAGGTTTGCTGCGAGAGCTGGATTCAGCCGTCGGTCCTCTGAGTCTGATGTCCTCCACGAGCGCTTTAGTTCGATACGCTCGACTCGGCCTGCACTGGATCAGACTCGACACACAGAAGCCACGCTGACGCTTCCCTTCGACCGCAGACAGCTTTCCTTTATCTGCTCAAGGATCAAATCAAACAATCAGTCTCTTTAACGGCTTGTGTGTGTGTGTGTGTGTGTGTGTGTCAGACAGCATCAGTTCAAATGCTTTGTGTGACAGCCGAACACACACACACACACACTCAGTGCAGGAAGTGCCTTTAGTTCTGATCAACTCAAGCAAACACTAAATAGAGTGAGTGTGATCACAGTGCAAATATTTGTCATTTCTAGCTTTTATATGGTCATATGACCTTTGACCCATGGGCCTGACCTCTGGAGTTTTTCTCATGATTTTTTCCTCTTTAATTAATTGTTGGTCTATATATATATATATATATATATATATATATATATATATATAATTATAATTATTTTATTTTTTCTCAGGAGGTGGGGGGAAGCATTATTGTATTTATTTGCATTAGCAGATATTTATTATATAATTTATGACCAAGTGCAGAATTGCTTTTCAGAGCAGCATTGAGGCTGTCGATTGGTCAAGCTGCTTGTTCTTCTAGATAGTGACGCCTCACTTTTTAAATAGAGCACTAAGTATTTCCTGTCCATCAGTATTTCCTTTCTTTCCTAATCTTGGGTCCAGAGCAGCAGAAGTTGATTGACACTCAAATCACAATTTACTTTCTGCAAACTTTGGAAGATTAAAATTCTCTGTCGAAATGGAATATAATGAAATTATTTGTATTTCTTTTATGACCTATGATGTGGGAGTTTGGGTTGGTTTTCTACAAATTTATCAAACTGATTTGAATCAGCAAATGTCTGAAAGTGACACTGTCACGTGTTTGGCAAAACTTCTTTTCGTGCCTTATTCCTTTTTTTGTGTGACTGAGTTCAATTAACATTATTACTAAGAACTGAAGATCTGTTTTCTCAGGATCCATTTAAATTTGAATTGAATAAAATCTTTATCCTTTATTATTTGCTCTCATTTGTTTTTGGCACCTTGGAGGCGATGTATAACATACAGCTTATTGACAACACATGAAAATATAAACTTTTTTTTTTACATTATACTTTATAATACTTAAAATGATCGTGGGATAATGAATCTCTTAAAATATTTTTAGACTGGATGATTAAAACGGTCGCTTTCACCCACTGCAATAAATAAAGCCTTTGTTTAATGTATTGCAGCATCACGAGGCCGTTCTTCGTGTCTCAGCTGGATCGGATTGCTCGGGATTTGTTCGTTGGCACCTGCCCCTTTGCCCCTTGGTGCCCAAAGTGCCCTTTTGTCAAAGCAAATTTTCCTAAATTGTTTTGTAATAACATGCCCTTTTGTGATTGCCTGCCCATGCCCAATCTAAATATTAGTAAAATTTATTAATAATATTTTAGCCGTAAATGAAATGACCCACATGATGACCTTTCACCTGACGACGACGACCTCCTCCGAGCGGGACGATTCCTCTCAAGCTGCACGCGCATTTGTTAATTGCTAGAGGATATTATTAACACCGCGGTAGCTGGTAAGTGGTGTTTCATTCTAAGTGATTTTGATGTTTATTTACTTATTATTCTTTTACAAGAAGATGTGATGTGAGAACATGCAGATATGTTTGTATTGCAGTGTATAGTCTGTAGTGTAGAGTAACACTAGCGTGCTGTTTGAGGGAGAAAAGTCTCACAGGCATCGAGCTGTCTGGTCTTTTTTATGTTATTTGACTAAACTAGTATTATATTACAGTTTTTATTTATTTTTTAAAACATAGAGTGCCTTAAAATATTTATCACAACACTGGTAAGGTTTATTCAGATTTTCTCATTCTCTGAATTATCATTATAAAAATAAAAACAATTAAGAAATGAATTAAAATATAATTATATTTAAATGTGACACAAATATATATATATATATATATATTGACATCTGACATCAAAATGCAGTATGAAGGAGATGAATAACACTTGTAGCCTGTCATTTGTTTGCATTGCAAAGGTGTTTAATTTTAGACAACTACAACTGAAACAGTAATAATAATATTAATCACTATATTCCAGTGTATCAGTTTGTTTAATGTTTTGTATCAATATTTAAGGTGGACCTATTGATTAAGTGCAAGAGTAGACAGTAGTGATGGTTAAAATAATAGATTAATGCTGAAATAGTAAATTATGCCTTGTTTCTAAATGGACAGAGTGTTGAAAGTAATAGAGCTGGGGCCCGTTTCAATAAGGAGGTTCAACCAACTCTGAGTTTAAACTTGAACTCCGAGTTGACTTACCCTGAGATGGGAAACTCTGAGTTTTCGGTTACAGAACAGCTGAAATGAATTGGTTTAATCAACTCTAAATTGGCTGACTCTGAGTTAAGCGCGTGCACAACTACTAAAAAAGCCATTATCAATGGAGCGCCGATATTACGATACACCATGGCAACAGCTCCCGCCAAAAATCCATCTGCATACTTCAGACTCAATACTTCAGACTCAGTGTTATAATATCACAGGTGAAAACTGGCAGAACATTAGATTAATGGATTAATAGCTAATCATTTTATGGTATCTCATGGGCAAAAAATATATATAAGATAATCATATTAATAATAATATTTTAAGTGTATTTTTCTTATTTTACAAATGATCTGCCAATAGAGTAAGAAATACGGCAGTGGCTATTTACACTAAGTGGAATTAACATACTTTCTTAGCGATAAATCCTATTTACAGTAGGCTAACAGTAGGCTAATTGCAAGTAGCTCCAGATGCTATTTACAGAAAAAATGTACAGTGAAAATCGTGATATATTCTATTTAGCATGTAAAAGTTGCAGTTCTTTGCAACAGGCTAAGTGTAAATAATAATTAGATGCTAGTTATACTTTATATTGAAAGATACATTTGCACCTCAATATTGTTATACATTAACAGGATGCAATAATAACATTGTAAATGATTATATTTATTACAATTATAAATAGTTGTATCATTATTAAACACTCGTTAGGAACTTTACTTCCACTTTTAGAAGATTTTGTTCATTTTTAGTGAAAATAAATTCTAATGTGACATGTGATGGGAAAAGTGAGAAGAACGAGCTCGGCAAAAGCCGGACTCTACCCCAATCATTTACATTTACATTTAATCATTTAGCAGACGCTTTTATCCAAAGCGACTTACAAATGAGAACAACAGAAGCAGTCAGGTCAACAAGAGAACAACAACAGTATACAAGTGCCATGACAAGTCTCAGTTAGTCTAGTATAGAACACATAGGTAGGTTTTTTTTTTTTTTTTTTTTTTTTTTTAATTAAAAGACAAGAAAAGGAAAAGTGCTAGTGTTAGTTGGTTAAGTGCAGGCGAAAAAGATGAGTCTTTAGATGTTTCTTGAAAATGAGTAAAGACTCAGCTGTACGAATTGAGATTGGGAGGTCATTCCACCAGCTGGGCACAGTCCAGGAAAAGGTCCGTGAGAGTGATTTTGAACTTCTTTGGGATGGTACCACAAGGCGTCGATCACTTGCAGAGCGCAAACTTCTGGAGGGCACATAAGATTTAACCAATGAGTTTAGGTAAGTTGGTGCCGTGCCAGTGGTCGTCTTGTAGGCTAGCATCAGTACCTTGAATTTGATGCTAGCAGCTACTGGTAGCCAGTGTAACCTGATGAGGAGCGGAGTAACGTGAGCTTTCTTTGGCTCATTGAAGACAACCCTCGCTGCTGCATTCTGGATCAATTGCAGAGGCTTGACAGTACATGCAGGAAGAGCCAGGAGAGCATTACAATAGTCCAGTCTGGAGAGAACAAGAGCTTGGACAAGAAGTTGGGTTGCTTGCTCTGACAGGAAGGGTCTAATCTTCCTAATGTTGTATAAGGCAAACCTGCAGGACCGGGTAGTTGTAGCAATGTGGTCTGTGAAGCTTAACTGATGATCCATCACAACTCCTAGGTTTCTAGCTGTCCTCGAAGGAGTAATGGTTGATGAGCCCAGCTGTATAGAGAAGTTGTGATGAAGCAATGGGTTAGCTGGAATCACCAGGAGTTCTGTCTTCGTAAGGTTAAGCTGAAGGTGATGGTCATTCATCCAGCTAGAGATGTCACTCAGACAGGCTGAAATGCGAGCAGCTACCGTCGGGTCATCTGGTTGGAATGAGAGGTAGAGTTGGGTGTCATCAGCGTAGCAGTGATAAGAAAAGCCATGCTTCTGAATGACAGATCCTAATGATGTCATGTAGATGGAGAAGAGAAGTGGTCCAAGTACTGAGCCTTGAGGAACCCCAATAGACTTTGGAACATCACCCCTCCAAGTCACACTGAAGGATCTGTCAGAGAGGTAGGACTTAACCCACAGGAGTGCTGTTCCAGAGATGCCCATCTTTCTGAGGGTGGACAGGAGAATCTGGTGATTAACAGTGTCAAAAGCAGCAGAAAGGTCCAGTAAGATGAGTACCGAGGATTTTGAAGCTGCTCTTGCTAGTCGCAGGGCTTCAGTAACCGAGAGCAGAGCAGTCTCAGTTGAGTGGCCACTTTTGAAGCCAGATTGGTTGCTGTCCAGGAGGTTGTTCTGTACAAGGAATATAGAAAACTGGTTGAACACAGCTCGCTCAAGTGTCTTTGCAATGAATGGAAGAAGGGATACCGGTCTGTAGTTTTCAAGAAGCGCTGGATTTAGTGATGGTTTCTTGAGCAGTGGGCTTACCCGAGCCTGCTTGAATGCTGAGGGAAATGTTCCAGAGTGAAGAGAGGAGTTGATAACGTGAGTAAGCGAAGGTATGACTGAAGAAGAGATCGCTTGAAGGAGGTGAGTGGGGATCGGATCAAGTGGACAAGTAGTAGGATGATTGGACAGGAGAAGTTCGGAGACGTCCATCTCTGAGAGTGGGGAGAAGGAGGAGAAAGAAATCAATCGCGTTACAAGCTAGTTTCCGTGCCCAAAACATTACTGCCTACACCCAGAGGTGGGTAGTAACGAGTTACATTTACTTCGTTACATTTACTTGAGTAATTATTTGGGGTAACTAATACTTTTCGGAGTATATTTAAAGATGGGTACTTTATACTCTTACTTGAGTAAATTTTTGGGGAAAAATCTGTACTTTTACTTCGTTACTGTGGGCGACGCTCCTCTCGTTACTTTATCTTAATGCAATAAATGTTTTAATGCTTCAGTTTATTCCAAACGCGCCGTCTACTTTTCTCTGGGCAATGAGCGATGCCCATTCGCGAATGATTCATTCTTTTGAGTCAATTCTGTTCAAAGGCTTGATCAAACCAATTGGCAAACGAGTGAATTGGTTCATGAATCAGTTTGAATGAGTCGTTCAGTTCCCTGCCGCGCGCGTTGAGCGTCTGAAGCGGTTCACTCAGAGTTGTAACGTTTAAGAACAGAAAGAGCGTTGAAAACGTGGCTGGAACTGCACTGAATTGAAATCTGCAAAGGTTATTATTTGCTAGCGATGGAGATCCTTATTAGATGAACACCGCGTGTGCTGTCTACTGTTTAACAGGTAATAACTTGGGCTACATTCGATTACAGTACACGATACCACTGTGACATTAGTTTGTTGTACGTGTGTGGCTTATAACAGAGGGGAGTCAAGTTGAATGCAGCTTCCAAAAGACAAATAATAGCCGATTAAGATTTTATTAATTTTAATACAATCACACCGTTGCGAGTACGTTCAGCGAGTCATATCATCAGCTGCTAAATTCAGATCTGTGATCGCTTGCTGGCGCTGAGCCAGAGATAGATGCGTTTATACAGCGCTGCGCATTATCACCAATCACACATGATTCCTTTGAGCTTATTAAAGCATTGGCCAATCAGAGGCGTTCAGATGAGTCATCGCTAAATGCCGGTGCTTCCTTCACTCGCTCACTGACTGAATACCTCTTTCTGGCGAATTCTCTCGTCAGAAACAACAAAGTGCAGATGTGTGTACGAATCTTTAATTAAGATATTGATTTCACAGTGTTAACAGTTTCAGTGATTTTAATGGGAGTTTCTGAGAGTGATTGAAATCTAGACTCTCAGTGAAAATGATCTTTAATAATGTAAATGTTATTTGCTCTCTTTCTGAACAATGAAAGATAAGTAGCAATATTTATATCACATTAACTTTCAATGTTAAATTCACATTTAATATAAAGTCAGTCGTATTAAAAATATGTTATGGCATGACACCTATATCTGTTACTTAAGTAAACAGACAGGGTTTTATAATAAATTACATAAATTGGAGTAAAGGCTGATGAAATATATACATTTATACACGCACGCATACATTACATACATTTTATCTATATATCTAAATAAAAATAGGCTCAGTATATATGACCCAAAGTAACTAGTAACTAACTACTTGAGTAGATTTTTTTATCCGATACTCTTTTACTCTTACTCAAGTAACTATTCAAGACTAGTACTTTCACTTTTACTTGAGTAAATATTTCTAGAAGTACTTTTACTTTTACTTGAGTACAGTTTTTGGGTACTCTACCCACCTCTGCCTACACCACTGAAGCCGTTATTCACATGTGTCGTATTTAACCTTATGTGTCGATGGAGGGCGGAGCTACAGTAGATTTGCACTTAGTAATAGACACTCAGAATTAAGGATGGGTACCGAAACCCGGAATTAAAATGGCCCCGGTGCTAAACTATGAAAGACCGTAGTATCAGTAAGATCTGACGGTATCGGTTCTGCTTTCGGTACTGGAGGGAAAAAATTAATGTACTATATATTTTTGCTTAATAATGTTATCGTGCACATTTAATCTTACCAAACATTTCTAATGTGCGATATTATTAAGACCTTTGTCTGTGAGATCTGCAAAATCTCTCATGCGCGCCGCGGAGGAGCTGTCAGTCACACACTAGTGATGGGATTTATGGCTCTTTGAGGGGATCCGGATCTTCGCGATCCGTTCCTTTCAAAGAGCCGTTCAAAAGAACGGCTCTTTTGGCTCTTTTTAAATATTTAGTCAGTTTTAAGAAGCCAGCTTGGGGGCATCTCAGTTTATCCTGGAAATAATCACTGGGAGGAATGATGAGGTGAGATTTGTAGTCAAATAATTAAAACTCAGATATCACACACCAATATCTGAGTTTGAATTATTCTGAAATATTGATTATTACCTCATTTGTCATGTGTGGACTATATTCCATAGGGTTGCACAAATCCCTCTGCTTAGACAGTGACATCACTATTTTGGATTTACCTTTAGTACAAAGTGTGTGTGTGTGTGTGTGTGTGTGTGTGTAAAGCTACGTTGACTTATGTTATTCATACAATACCTACTCAAATAAACATCAAAAACAAAGCCGGCTGCAATGAATTTCTGTGCAAAACGGCTTTTACTACAAACACTTTCACACAAGAACATTGTTATCACACAAGAACATTTTGATAGAAAACAAAAAATATTTAAAGTAGATAAAATTAGAATAAATAAAATGGAAATGTCTACATACTATTACTACTGTAAACTTTGCAAATAGGACATCAGCCCCTTCAAGTCAATGAACAATAACAAAGTGGGCTGCAATGAACATGCACAACTAATAACTAATATCATCACGCTATAAAGGGTTGGCCTGCGCTGGGTGCGCCCCTCCCCCTTTAACTGTTCTGTCTCGCGGAGGAGCTCATTTGTGTGCATCTGTGTGAAACACGCATAGGAAAAAAGAACGACAGAAAGAACGGCTCCCCTCCAGCCGCGACTCGGCTCCCATCGTTCATGTTTATGAGCCGTTCAAAAGAATCGGTTCGTTCGCGAACGTCACAACTCTTATCACACACACACACACACAACAAGAACGAGCGCGGCGCACACACACGCATAATGGGCCTTTCACACAGGACGCGGTATGCGCGGCACTGCGCTATAAAACTATGGCGTCAATTCAATGCCAATAATAACCGAGCGCACAACTGATGCTGGCGCGAGCGCTAAATCGCTACCGCGAGAGGAAAACTGAATCGGACGCGAGGTAACGGGAGCCCGCGAGCTCATTTCAAACTCTCGCGCGCGTGACATGTACTCTGCGCGCAATACAAGCTCTCGCGAGCGCATGGTCATTCCCCATATCCTCGCGCTCGATCATCTCACCTCTGCTCGCGTGAACAATTTTATTTTTGTCAGTCGTGGGGCGGGGCTTGCTGTTTTAGTTGTTATCTCAAATGTCATTGGTTATTCCCCTTTTCCTGAAGTCAGTATTGGACGCCTGTTAGAAAATGATTAATAATTCACTTGACTTGTCCCATGACTTCATCAGTGGACCAGATACATGTGAGTTATCATTTCATTTGCTTGTTTAATTTGTTTTTGTCTTTAATGTAATTTAATGCATTGTTTTATAGAGTAGATCTTTTGTAGATACTTGATTAACTGGAATTCTTCTGATTGCTAGTGATTGCAGTCTTGTAATAAGAGATACACATATTTTACAGACTGTAATGACACACACACACACACACACACATATATATATATATATAGCTAAATGAATGACAGTGAAGTGTTTAAAAAGTGTTTTATCTTTAATCTTTTAAATATTACATCAGGATTTGTTGTGCGACGGGCTCTGAAGAAGCTGTCGTGTGATGTATGCCGTGCCAGCCTAGTGACAGACGCTGCATCTGCCATCAAGGACCAGAGCTACCACCTGCTGACCTTAAAAACAATGGAGGTCTGGTGATTCCATCAGAAGGCACAGTGAGGGTCGTCAGGGCAGCAGAGTGGGTCATTCGTCAGGCATCAGCAAGTACCAGACGATCACAGCCCATCAAACTGCTAGAGGTCGTGTACACTGTACGGAAGAGGATAGGGTCAGAGGATGTGTTTGTGCTCGGGGAGCACATTGGCGAAACGCAGTATGGCATAGACAGCCACCACCATACGCTGTTAACAGTAGTTGTGTCCCTGTCTTTTAGGCTAAGTCTGCACCACATCGCTAAAATGACTAACCTTACCTTACAGAGCAACAACATGCGACAGAAGCTCAATAAAACTGTCCTTTTCAAAGGGCATTAGCCCAAGCTCTGTTATTTTGGGTCATTTTTTTTCTCTGTCCTCCACAGTAGTGTAGTTCTCTCTACAGGGTGGGGATTTCAACATGCAGCATTTTTTAATGTATATTTGTAAAGGGGAATCTTGTATCTATTTTTTTTATTGCAGATGTCACTTTTATAATAGTTAAAAAAAAAAATAGACTTTTGTGTAATTATTCAATATTTTGTGTAGTCATTCTATATCAGAACCCCTGACATACAATCCAAATAGTCTACAAGAAACTTCAGAGTGTTACCTTTCATTTGAGACCAGGAATATGCTTCTACTCCAAGAGGTTACCACACAGTAAGCCTTTATTTTCAGTATGTATTTTGGGTAACCAAAAATCGATAGGGCATTTTACAAAACGCATACAGCATACCTTGGCAAATAAATGGTCTAAAGTACTCATATTTCATTCTATATTGATCTGCTTTTGCACACAGCTTTACAAGACCTGGTGCTTGGGCTCAGTTGTGTTTCTAAAGTCATATCAAGAGACCTAGAAGCTGAAATGTGGTCAGTTGAGATGCTTGTTATCCAGCAGAAAGAAAAAACAATATTCTAGCCTCTATAACTCTGTGCCAGTACTTCACACAATTATTCTGATTGTTTCCTAAGAAACTACAGGGTCTCAGCTTTCTAAAGAGGTCAGGCATTTGATGGTAGGCAAAAATAGCTGGAAACCGTGATCTCTGAAGTAGGCACAGTGCAATGTCGAGGGGAAAAGCCTAGTAAATGGCCCAACCCCGAAGAAGTTAAAATAAACGTAATAATTCAAATTATTTTATTATAATATTAATATTACAAAAGTGTGTGTGTGTATATATATATATATATATATATATATGTGTATATATATATATATATATATATATGTGTATATATATATATATATATATATATATAATCATGTTGCCAATATGTACACTGAGTTTTAGTAGCCTATATATTGATTTAACATAAATACCTTGGGCGTGTGTATATTCATTGCACCTATATGTTCTGTTCAATGTTATTTTTATATGGAAGTCCATGGTTATAATTATTCATAAGTATGCAGTGTCATAAGTACATCTCTGACGTTTATAACAAACCAGACAGTTTGAAAATCGGTAGAAAATTGAGCAAGTTATGGTTATTTAAAAAGTACATGCACCATTAAAACATCTCGGTTACGTATGTAACCTTGGTTCCCTGAATAGGGAACGAGATGCTGCGGTGACGTCACCACGTATGGGAACACCTTCGGTGTGACGAATGTCTGAAGCCCTATACCATCCCGCCAATCTTATTGGCCAAATAGCGCGTGACACCGCCGAGCATGCGTAAGCATATATATACCTGGTGCCGCGCGCCATTTACCTCAGATTTCATGACGAAGAAGAAAGCTATCAAGGTACGGCACGGCCAGAACCGCAGCATCTCGTTCCCTATTCAGGGAACCAAGGTTACATACGTAACCGAGATGTTCCCTTTCATAGGTCACTTCGATGCTGCGGTGACGTCACCACGTATGGGAACGCTATACCATCACGCCTGACGTACCTGATAGCTTGGATCCAAGGAAGCATCTGGTCAAGCGGAGAGAACCCGGGAGCCAGGAGCCACCCTCACATCCAGACTGTAAGACCTGATTAAAGTGCTCGGTGAGGACCAGCCTGCCGCAGCACAGATATCATCCATAGAAGATCCACTGAGAAAGGCTTGAGAAGAAGCCACTGCTCTCGTGGAATGACCTTTTACTCCTAAGGGCGAAGCGAGCCCGCGCGCCCCATAGGCCAAGGAAATAGCCTGCACCAGCCAATGGGACATGCGCTGTTTCGTAACTGCATGGCCTTATTCTTATGTCCAAAACAGACAAACAGCTGGTCAGACTCACGCCATGGGGCAGTACGATCCACATAAGTCTTTAACGCTCTCACAGGGCAAAGACTTAGATCCCCAGACTCCGCCGCAGCAGGAGAAAAAGCCTCCAGGACCACCTGCTGAAAGCGAAAGGGATAGATGCGACCTAGGGACATAATTAGGCCTTGGTCGCAACAACACTTCCACAGAGTCTGTGCTATAAAAGTCAGGATTTATCCGGAACAATTCCAAGGGCTCAAACAGATGCCCTGATAAACCATGCAACACAATGAAAAAACCCATGAAGGGACCCGCACGGGGCGGAAAGGCCTCAGCCGTCGCGCACCCTGTATGAACGAGAAACAGTGGATGACGGCCCTCGTCATCAACAATCTGGTCTGAGGGGAATCTCCCATTGAGAGCCCGCTAACAGATTGATCAGATCCACAAACCACGGCTGTGTGTGTGCCACCGCGGAGCCACCAGCAGCAGCTGTTCCACCCTGTCCACCCGTATTCTGCATAATACCGCCGAAATCAGACAGATTGGGGGGAAAACGCATACAAACTGGTCCTGGGCCAGTTGTGGGCTAATGCATCCAAGCCCAGGGGTGCTGGAGGGCATAGGGAGAACCAAAGCGGGTAATGCGTAGTCGTGTTTGACGCAAACAATTCCACTTCGCTTCCCCGAAAATCTGCCATAGGAGACTCACCGTTTGGGGGTGCAATCCCCACTCCGCTTGCTCCAGAGTCTGCCTGGATAGCAAATTCGCTCCAAAGTCCAACGTCCGGGGACATGAACAGCTCGGATCGATAGAATTTAGTTCTGAAAACAAAGAACATGTTTCGCCAGCCTGCACAGGGGGCGAGAGAATAATCCTCTCTGATGATTCAGGTATGACACAACCGCTGTGTTGTCTGATCTGAGCAGCACATGACGGCCGATCAGCAGATTCGAGAAATACTGGAGAGCCAGAAAAACAGCCAGTAATTTCAACCTGTTTATGTGCCAACTCCCTTGACAAACAGCTCCCCAGTCGTTCAAAGACGCATCCGTCGTGACAGTCTCTCGGGAAGCGCAAATCCCCAGCCGGACTCCGGTCAGGAGAATTCAGTCAGGAGAATTCGGTTGACATACATATTTTTAGCGACATCACACATCGCCGTGTCACCGGAATCGTCCGATGCGGAGACAACGGGGTGAAACATTCCATACGTAAGCCCAGGCTGTTAAATGATTCAGCACAAGATCCCCATGAGAGTGTGCTTGAGTCTGCGATTGCGCTAAACACCAGCTAATCGCCTAAAATAGTTCAAACACGAACGCCCTGGGGCCGCAACGGGGCCAGAGATCCATCCATGCACTTTGAGAAATACTGATACGCTTTGCTCTCTAAAGCGAATCTGAGGAACTTCCTGAGTGCAATATTCAGATGGTGTAAATCCAGAATGGGTCGTAATCCGTCAGTGGTTTTTTTTTTTTTTTTACCACAAAATGACGGCTGTAAAAAACCCCGCCTCCATCTGAGAGGGGTGTACTTCCTCTATAGCCCCTTTGCTCAGCAGAGTTGACATCTCCTGTCGCAGCACCGCTATTTCCATCGGCTTCGCCACCGTGGAAAGGAGGCGGGCCTTATTGAAACTGAATGGTGTATCCATGACAAATCGTGCGTAAGACCCATAGAGAAATGTCGGGCAAGCGTTCACACACGGCCGAGACCATACTAGCGGTCTCAAAATTTCCGCTTCCTGCAACGCTGTCATACATGTTAAAATATCCGGGCACGAAAAGCTTGTGGCGTTCGTGCACAGGGGAAGTGTATGTATAAGAGCCGTTGCGTCTCGTTGTGTATAATCCTGAAACGTGTCCACGGCAGGAATTAGGCCAACAGATTGAACATCGGGCTTTGCCGCTAGCGAAAAATGGCGGCTGTGCGAGCCGTCATAAATGGGTCGTGTGTGCAGGACACTTGAATCGCCCCTCGAATTCTGAAAGCTGGATTGCGCAGAGTGTCTGAGGGAACGTTTGGCATTACAGCTCAATCCAATGCTGCTCGAAGCACCGTTTGCTGCGAGGCAAACAATGTAGAATGTGGGGACTGCAGTGAGAGGGTTAGATGTGCATAGCAATCCAACAGCACTCTCTGGTGGAGGGCACAGTCCCTGGCAAGCATTAAGGAAAACGCATGCGTCAAACTCGCTGCGTTTCGTTGTGTATAATCCTGAAGCGTATCCACGGCAGGATTTAATCCAACAAGATAAACATTGGGCCACGCTGCTAGCGAGAACGCGGCAGTTGTGTGAGCCGTCATACACTGGCCATCTTTGCCAGCCTCCGCGCCGTCCCTCAAACTCTGAAGGCTGGATTGTGCAGAGTGTTTGAGGGGGCGCGCGAATGAGAGCTCAGTTCAATGACGCTCGAGGTGCCTTTGCTGCGAGACAGTCAATGTTAGAGAACATGAAGGAAAACGCATGCATCAAACTCGCTGCGTTTCGTTGTGTATAATCCTGAAGCGTATCCACGGCAGGATTTAATCCAACAAGATAAACATTGGGCCACGCTGCTAGCGAGAACGCGGCAGCTGTGCGAGCCGTCATACACTGGCCATCTTTGCCAGCCTCCGCGCCGTCCCTCAAACTCTGAAGGCTGGATTGTGCAGAGTGTTTGAGGGGGCGCGCGAATGATAGCTCCGTTCAATGACGCTCGAGGTGCCTTTGCTGCGAGACAGTCAATGTTAGAGAACATGAAGGAAACGCATGCATCAAACTCGCTGCGTTTCATTGTGTATAATCCTGAAGCGTATCCACGGCAGGATTTAATCCAACAAGATAAACATTGGGCCACGCTGCTAGCGAGAACGCGGCAGTTGTGTGAACCGTCATACGCTGGCCATCTTTGCCAGCCTCCGCGCCGTCCCTCAAACTCTGAAGACTGGATTGTGCAGAGTGTTTGAGGGGGCGCGCGAATGAGAGCTCAGTTCAATGACGCTCGAGGTGCCTTTGCTGCGAGACAGTCAATGTTAGAGAACATGAAGGAAAACGCATGCATCAAACTCGCTGCGTTTCGTTGTGTATAATCCTGAAGCGTATCCACGGCAGGATTTAATCCAACAAGATAAACATTGGGCCACGCTGCTAGCGAGAACGCGGCAGCTGTGCGAGCCGTCATACACTGGCCATCTTTGCCAGCCTCCGCGCCGTCCCTCAAACTCTGAAGGCTGGATTGTGCAGAGTGTTTGAGGGGGCGCGCGAATGATAGCTCCGTTCAATGACGCTCGAGGTGCCTTTGCTGCGAGACAGTCAATGTTAGAGAACATGAAGGAAACGCATGCATCAAACTCGCTGCGTTTCGTTGTGTATAATCCTGAAGCGTATCCACGGCAGGATTTAATCCAACAAGATAAACATCGGGCCACGCCGCAAGCGAGAACGCGGCGGCTGTGTGAACCGTCATACGCTGGCCATCTTTGCCAGCCTCCGCGCCGTCTCTCAAACTCTGAAGACTGGATTGTGCAGAGTGTCTGAGGGTGCGCGCGAATGATAGCTCCGTTCAATGACGCTCGAGGTGCCTTTGCTGCGAGACAGTCAATGTTAGAGAACATGAAGGAAACGCATGCATCAAACTCGCTGCGTTTCGTTGTGTATAATCCTGAAGCGTATCCACGGCAGGATTTAATCCAACAAGATAAACATCGGGCCACGCCGCAAGCGAGAACGCGGCGGCTGTGTGAACCGTCATACGCTGGCCATCTTTGCCAGCCTCCGCGCCGTCCCTCAAACTCTGAAGACTGGATTGTGCAGAGTGTCTGAGGGGGCGCGCGAATGATAGCTCAGTTAAATGACGCTCGAGGAGCCTTTGCTGCGAGACAGTCAAATGTTAGAGTGTGGAAACTGCAGTGAGAGGCTTAGATGTGCATTAGCAGTCCAACAGCGCTCTCTGGAGGCGGGCACAGTCCTAAGCAAACATGAAGGAAAAACGCATGCGTCACATTCGCTGCGTTTCGTTATGTATAATCCTGAAGCGTATCCACGGCAGGATTTAATCCAACAAGATAAACATCGGGCCACGCCGCTAGCGAGAACGCGGCGGCTGTGTGAACCGTCATACGCTGGCCATCTTTGCCAGCCTCCGCGCCGTCCCTCAAACTCTGAAGACTGGATTGTGCAGTGTCTAAGGGGGCGCGCGAATTATAGCTCAGTTCAATGATGCTCGAGGTGCCCTTGCTGCGAGATAGTCAAAGTTAGAGTATGGGGACTGCAGTGAGAGGGTAGATGTGCATTAGCAGTCTAACAGCACTCTCAGTGAAGGGCATAGTCCCTGGCATATTAACATGAAGAAAAGCGTGTGCGTCAAACTCGCTGCGTTTCGTTGTATATAATCCTGAAGCGTATCCACGGCAGGATTCAATCCAACAAGATAACATCGGGCCAAGCCGCTAGCGAAAACGCGGCGGCTGTGTGAGCCGTAATCCACCATTTGAAGAGCAAAATTGTTGATTAACGCGCTCGAGTGGGGGAGAGCGAGCACATGGAACTCCAGTGCATCACTGTATTCATAGTCAAGCCGCACATATCGCCCCTAACCAACACCTCGTGCGGGGCCTCGGCGACCGCAGAAGCGAAACGGTGGGGGTTAGACGCGAGGCGACTTAAGAAATACACTCCAGAGCGCGGATACTTCCTAATGGCGTTAGTGCACAGGGGAAGTGTATGCATATTTTACTGTAGCCATAGGCTATCAAGGAGAGAACCTGTAGAGAGGCTGCAACGAAACCTCTCATAAGTGCCTCCTCGTGATAACCCATCATACGGCTCCTACCTTTCGTTGACTCATCGCGTCCGCGGAGAGGAGTATACTGCTCGTAGATGATCGCTGAGAACGCGAGATAATAGGGCACAGAAGATTCGCTTCGTACTGAAGGAATGAAATCTGAGGTAAATGGCGCGCGGCACCAGGTATATATATGCTTACGCATGCTGGGCGGTGCCACGCGCTATTTGGCCAATAAGATTGGCGGGATGGTATAGGGCTTCAGACATTCGTCACACCGAAGGTGTTCCCATACGTGGTGACGTCACCGCAGCATCGAAGTGACCTATGAAAGGGAACACAATGTTACGAGTGAGCAAGCTGACCGTGACAAGATGGCCGCCAGGTGCGGACGTCGACCTCCATTGGCCAGCAGCGCGGACGAGACATCTAGCCTTTATTATGTATATCTATGTGCGCGCCAGCATCAGTTGTGTACGGTGGCCGGGAAGTGCAAAACAACATTACAAAGTGTGAAACACTTTTACAAAGCTCGAGACAAATTTACATTTTGGAAAACATTTTTACCAATGATAAAACACAATTACATGGGGGAAACACTTTTACCAAGGACGAAACAAATTTACATTTTAGAAAAAAAATTAACAAGACGCAAAACACCTTTACTAGTCCCGAAAGAAATTTACAATGACAGATTCTTCACGGAAAGGGAATGTACCACACACCGGAAGTGACGTGGTGAAAGGTGTTGTTGTTGTTAGTGAGCGCGGTAAATTCGTGTTGTGGAGTAAATGGCTTAAAGTTTATGGGGATCGAGCATGGACTGCGACCGAGCGATGTTTTGCCCGTTTTGTGGCAAACACATGAGCAGCTTAACGCGGTTTTGCTTTGCGTGTGGTCGGTGTTTGGAGTTCCTAAAGGAAGCGGACCAGACGGAAAAATCAGACATACTGCATCAATGTGTTCAATATTTTAACGAGGGCCACTCGTACGCTGTAATCGTGGACATGATGTCAAGTCTACACGGTGTAAACATCAGCTTGAGGACTCTTAAAAGTAAACTGAACGAAGCCGGGTTGTACCGCAGAAAGTCTTATTCCTCTCTAAACTCCGTGAGTAACGCCATCAGATTGGAACTTCGTGGACCTGGACAACTATTTGGCTACCGCACGATGTGGCAGGTACTTAAACAAAAGTACAATTTTCGAGTGAAGAGGGATGATGTGATGAATATGCTCCGGGAGCTTAATCCTCGAGGGTGTGAGAGCAGAACACGCAGAAGGTTTACCAGAAGAACTTACCACTCAATGGGACCTAACTATATGTGGCACGCAGATGGTTATGATAAACTTAAGCCATTCGGTTTGGCCATATCGGGATGCATAGATGGATTTTCACGTAAAGTACTGTGGCTTGAATGTGGACCAACAAACAATAACCCAACAGTGATTGTTCACTTTTTCATGTCATGTGTGCGAAACCTTGGGTGTCATCCCCATGAGACTGAGGACTGATTGTGGCACTGAGAACGGCACGATGGCTGCAATTCAATGTACGCTACGCCACCATCACAGTGACTACTACTCTGGCGCGTCCAGCCACATGTACGGCTCATCTATAAATAACCAGCGTATTGAGTCCTGGTGGTCTATATTTAGAAAGGGAAGGTGAGTGGTCTTCATAAAGGGTCATTGCATCTTTTGGTCATTCGAACGAGTAATGGAAAAAAAGTAAATCGAATGACCAAAAGATGCAGACCATAAATTTCATTACGACTAATCTTTGATTTTATTATTCAAACATAGGTGTATATGGTTACGAGTATAACTACAATTTGTATCAATTTCAATAGGTCTCAGTTCTGGATGGAGTTTTTTGCAGACCTTATAGAAGCCGGATACTTCAACGGGAGTCATGAGCGTCAGTGCCTATTGAGATATTGCTTTGGTGATGTTATTCAGAAGGACTTGGATGAGTGTGTGAGACTGTGAAATAGTCACAGGATTCGCCCTTCCAGAACAGCAGCATGTCCAGGAGGAGTGCCCAATGAACTCTACTACTTACCACACAGGTGATACATTGATTATAAACAGATAAAAGTATTATTCTAACGTTTTAGTTTACATGAAAAGAAATGCTTATGTTTTCTATTTAACATAGGTTTGGCTCCAGACACTGCGGATTTCAAATCGAACTGGCTGAACTGGATGCCCTTCCTGAAGCTAACCTGTCAATGACTCCTTGTGGAGACCCTAACATGCAGGAGTACTTGGACTTTGCCATGGAACACAATCAGTTACAGAAGCCAGAGAACTGGGAGTCTGCATCAGAACTATACATGAAACTAAAAGAAATGGCTCAGCTATGAAATTATCAAAAAGGGAGTTTTTTTTGTAGTGGTGGAATACTGCTGTCTGAACACAATGTTTATGAATCTGTCACCCACAGCTTAATTGTTTTTAAGTGTGATGTAAATTAATCAAAAATAATACATATTTATTAAATTTTTGTAGTATAGAAAACAAAACTTCTTGAACTACTTGTTTCTTTATCTAAAACAGTGATTCACAAAGGGAACCCGTTTGAGAGTCACAAATCTAAAACATTTTCAAAATGTTAACGGTTAGAAAAAAAAAACATGCTCACATACTGTTACATTATAAAAACAATTGTGGCAACTGCACTTTATAAAGTGAACCTTTAACAACAACGTTTACAGAGTCTTAACTCTAGGGGTCATCTATTTAGCTTAAAAACAGCCAAATCCTGAACTATTTTGAATTCCAAAGTCCATTTGTGACTTAAACAACGTGTATGAGTCTAGGAGTGGTAATTTCAAGAAGTTTGAACATGTATTTGCTATTGGGAAAGCAGAGTCATCCAGGAACTCTATTTGTGGCAGCGGTTCCAAGCCAGATGGGGGAAGTGAAGACAGCCCAGTTGCAAACATCAAAACATCTTCCACAGACACAGCAGCCTGGCCTTCTGCAAAGAAAAACAAATCAGATACATAATTAGTGGTTCAAGCTCAAAGAGCTGAAACCCTATTGTAATTGTACTGATTTTTATTATTATAAGTTTTACAGTTCTGTTATCACATGATGCATATCATTTGATAGATATCTTCATACTGAACAACTTTGCCTCAAGAACTACTGCTGTCAATCAAATTGTCCATAAAAAATTTGCTATCATCTTAGAAACCTACTTGCACGAACTAGTTGTTGATTTTTAGCTCAATCGCAACCAAACAAGTGCAGTACAATTCTCTGGACTCTCTAGATCAATAATACTAATAAAAAATAAATAAAAAAAACCTTTACCATTTGGGTAGCCATAACAGGGTCATTTAGAAAATTGGCATGCCAAAACACTCAAAAGCCTATAAATCCTAAACGAAAACTCAGAACTTCACCAAAATTGGTGAGCATATGAGACATAAAATTCTAAAAAAGCATGCAAAATTCATCAATCATCGTCAACTTTCGAAAAGGCTATGGTAAATTGCCTGTAATGGCCTTTTCCTTCTGTGATTTAGGTGGTTACATTATTGCTAAATAAAACTTAATGTCTTTTGATGCTTATGTGCTTAAGGGCTGGCAATGCTTGAACCCCGATAAATGCTGCTTGCAGCTTTGATTGCCATGTGTTTTCTTAACTAGTTATAAAAAACTAAATCTAACTAACCTTCACAATCAGGGAGATAGTCTGCCCAGTAGCCCATGGTTGGACTTTCTTTAAGTCTTCGATTACTCCCCGAAGGACTGAGGTCAGGTTTGAAGAGTCTCTCAAGGTCAAAAGCAGTGAGTTGCTTTTCAGAGTGGCACAGGGCAGGGGCCAGCAAATTAGGGTGTTGCTGTAGTGCAGTCAAAAACCCCAGGGTTGAAAGACCCTCCCTGAATCTATTTATATTATTAAATATTATTTTCTCTACAATTACTATCCACCTTAACAAACGTACATTTGTGGGGGGGGGGGGGGGGGGGGGGTAGATTGACGAGGAAAAAAGATTAATATCTATTTTAAATTGAATCTATAAGGTGTGAAGACTTAATTGAAGGCACTGTAGTTTGACAAGGCACAGAATGAAGCGACATCACATATCAATTGAAATACACTAAGTTACAAATTCTGTCATGGTGACAAATTGGTAACGGATATACATGCTTGCATAAACCAAAGATAAACCTGAGGTATTTCAAACTAAAACTTCTTATATAAATACATAAAAAAGAAGAAAATCTCATCACTACAAATATCATCTTACCTGTCAATTACAGATGAGTTGCGGTCAATAATATACCACTGGAGGTAGTCTGAAACAATTTCTCTCTTTTCTTCTACAGTAGCCACATGTCTCAGACAACCTGCTGTCTGTAACATTAATAATAATAATAATTCATTACATTTATATAGCGCTTTTCTAGGCACTCAAAGCGCTTTACATAGTCTGGGGGTATCTCCTCATCCACCACCAGTGTGCAGCATCCACCTGGATGATGCGACGGCAGCCATAGTGCGCCAGAACACACACACACACACACCAGCTTACTAGTGGAGAGGAGACAGAGTGATGAAGCCAATCAGCAGATATGGGGATTGTTAGGAGGCCATGATGGTCAGAGGCCAATGGGCGAATTTAGCCAGGATGCCGAGGTCACACCTCTACTCTTTTCGAAAGACTTCCTGGGATTTTTAATGACCACAGAGAGTCAGGACCTCGGTTTAACGTCTCATCCGAAGGACGGTGCTTGTTGACAGTATAGTGTCCCCATCATTGTACTGTGTCTCATCATACATTCATGCAGAGCATCCAATGAAGCAGTATTCTCAATCTGAAAAAGATGAAAAGGGGCATAAACACCCCAGTCAGTAACTGTTAGCACTATCTCTTTGCCTATTTTTTTTAATGAGATACATACACAGCATAGTGTAATCTTACACCATCAAAAATGAATAAATTAATTAAACAAATTCTGTACTGGATATAGGAAGTAAACACTGTCTCAAAACACTGCAGGAACTATGTAAAACTCTGCCCTACCATCCCGTAGCCTTATGCTATTCTCACCGCTTGCAAAGCTTTCCCTATTTCTTCATCAGTTATTAAATTAACTGGTGCTTTAAATGAAGGCTGGCCTGCAAGATAATGTACAAGATCTTTCGACAGGAAATGGGGTCCTGGACCTCCATGCACAACTGACACCGCAATCATTTTTCTTTGCATTGTAGACCAAGAGGCGATGTCCTTCTGGTCCATCAAAAATGGGCCGGTCTTTTAGATGTTTCATTAGTAGAGTTAAAAACTCTCGTCTTGGACCACCAGTGTCAATTCCCTCTTCCAGAACACCAGTATCATCAGTAAATTTGACCAGCATGTCACAGGTTTCTGAATATGTTGCACGCTTGAAACCTCTGACTGCCCCATCCCAAACATTTGCCCTTGAGATGTTGAACCGGCTGACTCTTTTATGATCAATAGGAAGTGACAGGTTTGCTATGATGTCAGATAATGTAATGTCTGTCTCCTCCCTGTAATGACAAAAAGTGGCTTAATTTGTGGATATTCCAGATATACCAGAACTATAGTGCTATAGTCAAAAGCTGTCATATTACATTGTTGTGTGTTGGACATTCTGCACATTGACAGCAACCAGCTCTTCGTCCTCTTGCTCAACATTTGGTGCATACAGGTCTGTGTATTTACTGTTGAGAAATTATCATTTCCATGTTAAAACATCTTACAAACAAAAATGTCCTCCCCGTGAAATCAGTTAAATAAAGTTAAATTATGTCAGTCATTATGATTTTATTTTATTGTTTACCTGTAGCAAGACGTTTTTTCTGGATTTTTTTTCAGGTGGATCCAGATCCTCAGCATCAGATATAACTATCTAAAAAAAAAAAAAAGATTAAAATATCTGTAACAACAACAACAGCAACACTGAAACCAAGAAATGTCATGGTGCCAGTCTGCCTTATTACCTGTCCTGGCTGAATTGTTGATGGATGTCCTGGTGCATCTCTGAAACATGATAAAACATACAAATTATTAGCTCCATGATAAAGGCTATAATATAGTTTTGAACAGAAAGATTTATAAAAAAAAATATTATTATTATTTTATAAATCACATTACACATAGAGTATTTCCTGTTTGAAGTTCATCAGAGCGAATTCTCTGATCACATCAACAACTTAAAGATCGATTATTTAAAACTTTCATGAAATGTGGTATCTAGCCTTCGTCAGCGAGTCAAATGGATGAAATGAGAGACAATGGGTCTTTTCTAGTGGCCAATGTGTTCTGGGCTAGAGTGGGTGTTTTAGACATCTTAAAACCAGCAGGTGTACTTGGGGCCTACAGTCAAATCATGTACACATAATGTATACACCAAGATTCATATTGGTTGATTACCACTAGAAAAAAAAAAAAAACATATATATAGTCTCTCATTACATCTCCCCCACTTCATTCTCATGTTTTTTTTTTTTTTTAAGGTTTGGTTAATTTGTCATTTGTGTTTATTCACCTGCAAGAGCTTATTGTTATGTTTTTAGGAAACACCAATAAGCTCTTGCAGGTGAATTAAGTAAAGCTCACACAAGCAGCTGTGGGTCCTTTAGTTAGGGAGTGAGGAGGCACCTCAGTCAGTTACAGAAACGACCTGTAGCAACGTTGAGCTTATGTGCGATCTTCCTTTATTTCCAGGTGAACAAAAGTGATAAAACATTTCCAAAACAGCAATATAAATGTGTATGTGTATTAGGAGTGAAATATCTGCTTGTAGTTTTATTACAATTTTGAGAGTTAAATGAATTTTTTTTTCAATCTGGAAGTATAAGCACTGTAGCCCAATAAGATATGAGTTATTACTATTATTTCCAGTCAAGAAGTAAATAAATAATTTCAACCCATGCACGCCTGAAATTTCCTTTGTGTACAAGTGTGCAACCCCTACCTTTCATCTTCCAGCTTGAGTTTGGGAGTACTTTGATTTTGTGGTTCAAAAACCTGAGAGGAAACAGATAAAATTATCAACAATTTTCAGCAGCTTCCATTATTGTTCCATTATTGTTCCATTACCACGTACATCAATGCTGAATGGTTTCCTGTTTTACTGCATAATAGTTACTGTAAAATAATAAAAACAAACCATTTTCCACTAAATTATTGACCAGGACAAAGATTGTATGCGTAAAATACAATGCACATCTAATAAATAAATACAAACATACGTAACTATAAATTATTTTTGAAATAACTGATGTACCAAAGTGTCAGCTCGATTGAATTCAGCTGTGCTCCTTGTTGTGATGACAATTTCAGAATCAGAGTCTGAGGTATCATCCACTGAAAAAAAAATAAACCAAACAAACATTATCTATCGTCCAGCAGAGTATCAAAATATGTAAAAATATTGAATCATGAGATCCACTAACCTCTTTTATAGTGTTTTTCTAGGCAAATGAAAAAAGTGATCCTGGAATATGCCTTTCCTATTTCCTTTTTATATTCTGCCAATTTGAATGGCCTTTCTGACCCAGGCACATGGACCACCTCTGAGCAGTCTGGATACAAAAGGACGTAAGGTCCTTCGTGCATGTCCTTGTTAAATGTTCTCATTTTCTGTACAGCTTGTTTCAGTAGTTCAGGTGCTGCTACCTCCGGGTCTGTAAATAACGGGAGTGTTTTTCCTCGTAGAGGTTTTAAATCAGTTCCATCAGTTTCGTGTGGCACCATCAATCCTACATTTATCTAGTAAAATAACAAAGATATATAATTAATGTATACATAGGTTTGACTTTGAGCTTCTGTACTCCATGAACTGTCTATATGATTGGCATTGCTGTTCTGCTGAAATTGACAGAGTTCCGTTTCTAAACAGAAAATTATAAGCTGCTCAAAAAATCATTATTAGCATTACTGATTTTTATTCACATTGCCTTAGATAGCTAGCATTTTGCTACACTAAAAAAATAACAATTAACAACTTACTTTGCTTAGCACTGTCCGGCTGTCGAGACGTCCCCGGTGTTTCCAACTGGTCCGCTTCCTTTAGGAACTCCAAACACCGACCACACGCAAAGCAAAACCGCGTTAAGCTGCTCATGTGTTTGCCACAAAACGGGCAAAACATCGCTCGGTCGCAGTCCATGCTCGATCCCCATAAACTTTAAGCCATTTACTCCACAACACGAATTTACCGCGCTCACTAACAACAACAACACCTTTCACCGCGTCACTTCTGGTGTGTGGTACATTCCCTTTCCGTGAAGAATCTGTCATTGTAAATTTGTTTCGGGACTGGTAAAGGTGTTTTGCGTCTTGTACATTTTTTTTCTAAAATGTAAATTTGTTTCGTCCTCTTTCGTGTTTCACACTTTGTAATGTTGTTTTGCACTTCCCGGCCACGGTAGTTGTGCGCTCGGATAATATTGGCATTGAATTGACGCCATACTATGGGGAACACGTGACAGAGTAAAAGCGTTCCAATGGTTTGGACTACAAAGTCCAGAGTTCATAGTGCTTCAGAACGCGGAAGTGCCGTCGATCCGTCCATAGTGGAAGTGCGGTTGTTGAAAATGCGGTAAAACATCGACAAAACATCCAATTCACACATGTAATTGATTTTTTAAATATTTTGTTGAATAGCTTAAAGTCAATAAGATTCATCTCTGATATTTCCTGCTCGTGAATCCGTCCCGTTTGTTGTGTTGACGTTTTAGCTCATGCTGTCATGTTTTTGGTTGTTTAAACAATTTATAGTAAAAAAAAAAAAAAAGGAAAGTGTTAAAATAAAAAGGCTTTTAATGTAGTTTATTAACGAAAATTGATAAACAGCTTTGAAGCAGTTATTTATTATATTTATTATTTATTTATAGGAAAAAAAATGGTTCATGAACTGATAGCATGCAATATATTTGCCAGTGTTTATCTCCTTTATTTTAAATATTTATATATCTGTATGTCTCTTTGTGTAGCGTTTTTAATGGGATCAATTGTAGTTTGTCATATGTGATCCTACCCAGCTTTCAAATGTCAATGTCACCTTTATTTATATAGCGCTTTAAACAAAATACATTGCGTCAAAGCAACTGAACAACATTCATTAGGAAAACAGTGTGTCAATAATGCAAAAATGATAGTTAAAGGCAGTTCATCATTGAATTCAGTTATGTCATCTCTGTTCAGTTAAATAGTGTCTGTGCATTTATTTGCAATCAAGTCAACGATATCGCTGTAGATGAAGTGTCCCCAACTAAGCAAGCCAGAGGCGACAGCGGCAAGGAACCGAAACTCCATCGGTGACAGAATGGAGAAAAAAACCTTGGGAGAAACCAGGCTCAGTTGGGGGCCAGTTCTCCTCTGACCAGACGAAACCAGTAGTTCAATTCCAGGCTGCAGCAAAGTCAGATTGTGCAGAAGAATCATCTGTTTCCTGTGGTCTTGTCCTGGTGCTCCTCTGAGACAAGGTCTTTACAGGGGATCTGTATCTGGGGCTCTAGTTGTCCTGGTCTCCGCTGTCTTTCAGGGATGTAGAGGTCCTTTCTAGGTGCTGATCCACCATCTGGTCTGGATACGTACTGGATCCGGGTGACTGCAGTGACCCTCTGATCTGGACACAGACTGGATCTGGTGACTGCAGTGACCTCGGAACAAGAGAGAAACAGACTAATATTAGCGTAGATGCCATTCTTCTAATGATGTAGCAAGTACATAGGGTGTTATGGGAAGTGTTTCCGGTTCCGGTTTACCTAATTAATGCAGCCTAAAAATCCTTTAACGGATTTGGATAATAAAAGCATATTAGTATGTTATGTGTAAGCCAGGTTAAAGAGATGGGTCTATAATCTAGATTTAAACTGCAAGAGTGTGTCTGCCTCCCGAACAATGTTAGGTAGGTTATTCCAGAGTTTAGGCGCCAAATAGGAAAAGGATCTGCCGCCCGCAGTTGATTTTGATATTCTAGGTATTATCAAATTGCCTGAGTTTTGAGAACGTAGCGGACGTAGAGGATTATAATGTAAAAGGAGCTCATTCAAATACTGAGGTGCTAAACCATTCAGGGCTTTATAAGTAATAAGCAATATTTTAAAATCTATGCGATGCTTGATAGGGAGCCAGTGCAGTGTTGACAGGACCGGGCTAATATGGTCATACTTCCTGGTTCTAGTAAGAACTCTTGCTGCTGCATTTTGGACTAGCTGTAGTTTGTTTACTAAGCGTGCAGAACAACCACCCAATAAAGCATTACAATAATCTAACCTTGAGGTCATAAATGCATGGATTAACATTTCTGCATTTGACATTGAGAGCATATGCCGTAATTTAGATATATTTTTGAGATGGAAAAATGCAGTTTTACAAATGCTAGAAACGTGGCTTTCTAAGGAAAGATTGCGATCAAATAGCACACCTAGGTTCCTAACTGATGACGAAGAATTGACAGAGCAACCATCAAGTCTTAGACAGTGTTCTAGGTTATTACAAGCAGAGTTTTTAGGTCCTATAATTAACACCTCTGTTTTTTCAGAATTTAGCAGTAAGAAATTACTCGTCATCCAGTTTTTTATATCGACTATGCAATCCATTAGTTTTTCAAATTGGTGTGTTTCACCGGGCTGCGAAGAAATATAGAAATATAATATATCAAAATATAAAAAGATGCTATTAAATCTTTATAGTACTTGATATAGCATAGTACAGTTATTTTCCTTTCATGTGAGCAATGATTCTCAGATGATATGTTTATGATTGTTATGATCTAGTTGAGTCACAGAGTTAAAAGAGTCTGTTTCTCAGTATAAAGAATAACTGAACTGTGGTTCTGCAACAAAGATGGTCTATGTGTGTGTGTGTGTGTGTGGAGGACCATGTCTGCAAACACAGAGTTCATTCAGAAGAGCCATTTTACAGAGACAGCTAACAGCATGTCAATCATGGGATTTAACCGTCTTCTCCTTTGAGATGTATTTCATTCTGTATAAGTATTATGTGTTCAGAGTCTGCTCTATACTCAGACTCCCCTACTCTTGAATGTGTGTGTGTGTGTGTGTGTGTGTGTGTGTGTGTGTGCACGCGCGCAGGTGTCGGTGTGTGTGAGCAAGACATGGTGCCAGAACATGGGAATCAGCAGAAACGCTCGTCGCAGCCGTCTAATAGCGAGGGTGACGCGGACGGATCGTTCGTGTTTGAGGCTAAAGAGGCCTGGAAGGATTTCCACAACTCCCTCAGACAGTTTTATGAGAACGGAGAGCTGTGTGACGTCACTCTGAAGGTATCTGACGCAGTGAATATAGTCTCACAGCAGCTTCTTCTGTTTCTAAGTCTCTCCCTTTTGTTTCTCGCTCCAGGTTGGGAACAAACTGATACCATGTCACAAACTGGTTCTGGCCTGCGTGGTGCCGTACTTCCGCGCCATGTTCCTCTCAGATATGGCCGAGGCCAAACAGGACTTGATTGAGATACGAGATTTCGACGCCGATGCCATCCAGGACCTGGTGCTCTTCGCGTACTCCTCGCGCCTGACTCTGACGGTGGATAACGTCCAGCCGCTGCTGTACGCGGCGTGTATCCTGCAGGTGGAGCTGATCGCTCGGGCCTGCTGTGAATACATGAAAGCACACTTCCACCCCTCCAACTGTCTGGCCGTCCGCACCTTCGCAGAGAGTCACAACAGGGTGGACCTGATGGACATGGCTGACCGCTACGCATGCGAGCATTTCAGTGAAGTGGTGGAGTGTGAGGATTTCATCTGCGTCTCGCCGCAGCACCTCAAGACGCTGCTGGCCTCCAGTGACCTGAACATTCAGTCTGAGACTCAAGTGTACAACGCCGCTGTCAAATGGCTTAAAGCCAATCAGAAACACCATGATGTCTGGCTGGATCAGATCATGTCTCAGGTTGGCTCCTCAGGGCTGGGATGGGAAGTTTGTTGGGATCATTTTTACATGCACTTTTTAGTGTCATAGTTAGAAAGAGCCTTTTTCCCAGGTAGGCTATGTTTTCACATACAAGGAATTTGTTTTGGTAACAAGCTTCCACAGTATTAGCAGAATGACAGTGACAAGAAAGATAATAGAAAGAATAAAAATTGAGTGTAAATAGGATCTAACAATGTACAATAAATCAATAAATCAATAGTGTTGTTTAACACATTTACGGCCAAGTTAATTGTTCATGAGATGGATTGTCTGAGTGAAGAGACTGTTCTTATGTCCCGACCGGACCGCAGCGGTTCAGAGAAGTGTGAGGGGTCCAGAATGATTTCACCAGCCCTTTTACTGACTCTCAATGAGCGCAGTTCTTGTGAAGTAGGGAGGGTCTTGTAGCAAGTAAGAGAACATGACCTCTCATGTGAGGAAAATTGCCTGATGAAATATCCTGCCAGGTCCTGCTTGGTCCTAGACACCAAAACACATTGGCCATGAAGTCCTGGCTGGACCTGTGGAAACATGGTCAAGTTTTGATGTACGCTGTAGGATCCAGCTTCAGTTTGTGGACAGTGGGGGCACTGTACAGATCCAACATCACATTTCAGAAACGGGCTTGGATCCTTTTAAGCTCTTGTTGTCAGCAAATGTATGAAAATTCTGTTCTGATGGGCTTTTCTCACACAGGTGCGTCTTCCTCTGCTGCCGGTGGATTTCCTCACAGCCACTGTTGCTAAAGAGGAGATGATCAAGGCTAATTTGAGCTGCAGAGACCTTCTGGACGAAGCTCGAAATTATCATTTGCACCTTAGTAACAAGAGCGTTCCTGACTTTGAGTATTCGATCCGTACGGCTCCCCGCAAGCACACCGCAGGTCAGGAGATACAGCCGTGATTGTTCCTGCTCTCTTGTGTTGTTCTGCTGTGTCTAACGGAGAACGCTGACAGGTGTGTTGTTCTGCGTCGGGGGACGAGGGGGATCCGGAGACCCGTTCCGCAGTATCGAGTGTTACTCCATCAGTAAAAACAGCTGGTTCTTCGGCCCTGAAATGAACAGCAGACGCAGACACGTGGGAGTGATTTCAGTAGCAGGTGAGAAAGAGATATGAAAAGCTAATAAAACAACGATTTAAGGAGAATTAGAGAGGGATTTAACAACTCTTTGACTTTACTAGTGTTTTAAAGTAGGGATGAACTGATACTACTTCCAGAACTAGGTCGATACTGAGAACCAATACCAGTATCTTCATTGCATTTGTAATTTTACAAAATATTGGTTACCGAATCCAAAAGAATATATTAGTTGGCTTAGTTCAATTATCAAACAAAAATTTTCACACTTAAGTATGCCCATCAAAATGCATTTTACAAGTTTTTGTTACTTTCACTGTTAATTTTTTTGCTCTATGGCACATCATCTTTAATTTGATTAGAGCTGCTTCATTGCAGCAGCTCAGTACTGTGATCACAAGACATATCGCTGTAATAATGCAGGCAACGATTTCTATATAAATCTTGTAAATATGAAGAACATATTTTGAGGAATGTCACGTTTTCTGAAACATGATGCGACTTTTATCCCAAAGTGACACATATAATGCAAAACTTGCATGAAGCAAGTGAAAAGTGCAACACCGCACATGTGTTGATGCAGAATGAGAGTGAAGCGTAACGCCTAGCGCATTTCACACAGACTGCTAGTTTCACTTTCACCATAAAGTCAAAAAGCTTAAATTTCTAATGAGGATTGTTCATCACTGTTTTCTGCTTTAATAAAAGCTAGACTTTGAGACTTTAATATATGAAGGTAAATCAGTAGCAAAACTCGAGAGGTTGAAGATCTGATTGTGAGAACTTGTCATATTAATATTTGTATTTGTAAGTTAAAATTTACACTCACAGCTCTGATGTGAAAAGCTGAATCTTTCAATTTGCACACACAGACAATGATCAAAACACTCGTGTTTTGAATTGGAAGTTGTAGATTAATAGTCACAAATGTGTAGAATGACATTCACACAAAGAAAATGACATACACACATGTTTATGACATATTTACTTTTGCACTTTACTTCAGTTTCGCTGCACAACGTCAAGTCGGCACTTACAACCTCTCAGATCTGGAAGTACAAGTTCAAATCCTAGCGCTCTGACTTTTGCTACTCTTTTTGCGGTATTCTGTTGCAAAACTCACTTGTGCACTTGTATATGCAGATGTGAGAGAGCAGAGCTGGGGGCGGGGCTTTGGTGTGAATGAAGACATTTTATTGGTCGATGCCCGGCCAATGAACAACGCCAACTGTTTTCACTGAATATCCTTAGCTTTGACAGGATTTTAAGACACTGCATTCATTTTGCCATTCAGGTATTATCTGGTAGACAAATAATGCAACATATTTTATATGTATATCCCACTGCATATTGCAGAGTAAACTCGCTGTACCAGAACATGCTTTGATCTCACCGCCACGCGGTCACGTGGTTCATGGAGCTATCAATAGTACTAAACTAAACGTTTTGTCAATATGCTTGAAATGTATTAATTGGGACAGACAGCAGTTTCATTATATTTGCAGCGATTTCTAATTTGTAACACTTAAAGTGCATTGATTATGCATGGATAACTACGTTGACTAATGACTATGCGTTACAATAGCATTTTATACTGGAAAATGGAACAGCATTATGTTCTCATACTCCTCCTTGGCAGTTAAATGTGACTAAACAATTAAGTGTAGCTTTTAACCAATAAAATAACTGTACTACATGTTAACTCAAAAAGGTTGCATGGCAGCAAATGTCACAAAGGGAGAATTAAGTGTAACAAACACTATATACAAGAATGCTGCCATGAAAACATCCACATCTGACATGAAAAAAGAGACTGGGACAGAGCCCTTGTATCTAAAGTCATGTGTGCTACATTAAACAGATGCTTACCAGTCAATGTGAACCTTGGCCCTGCTTTTCTTTGCTGAGCTCCATAATTTGGGGTTCGTATTTAGTCACTTTAAGTTGCACACAAGCTTCGGAGTGGTCAGTTGTCAAACGACTGCGGGAGGGGCTGAGCACGCTCCTCATATGTGAGAATATCTGCTCACAGATATATGTTGATCCGAAGACTGTCAGCAAAGCCAATGCAATCTTCCTGAGACAGCAAAACTTATCTGGTACAGATATCCAGCAGGTGAAGATGCAAGTCCCGTGATCATGCCTTGCGGCTGTTTCCAGCTGTTTCCGTAGCTCTGCAAACTTTGTCACCCACAGTGTTGAAGTCTTCAGCTCAATCAGCTCCATTTCCACGTTCTGTATATCCAGCCAATCCATCAGAGCTAAATCCAGTTCATGTCCATCAAAGCTATCGGGTTTAATCAAGAATGAAAACATGGGCCCATACTTCTGAAATTCCCGAAATCTTGTTGTAAACTCCGACTCAAGCCCGCTGATGTATTTGCATATTTCAGCGGTGCTGATGCTGTGCTCCGTGGACAGCTCCCTTAAGTGTCTGAAGTAGCGGAAAGTGGAGGTGGCAATGTCGCTTGAAAAAAATTGTCAGCTTTCCAACAAAAGCAGCCCATGTGTCATACATGTCCAAAACGGTTTGCCCTGCACCTTGCAGGCGGAGATTTAGCTCGTTGAGGTGTCCCGTAATGTCCGTGAGAAACTTAAGTTTCACAACCCATTCCTCGTCCTGCAGTTCGGGATAGTCTTGGCCTTTTTCAGCCAGGAAGGCCTTTATAGCATCAAAGCAGCTGACAAACCGCTCCAAAACTTTCCCGCAGCTTAGCCACCTGACTGCTGTGTGGAGAGGGATATCTTTATATGCGCAGTTCATTTCCTCGAGCAGAGATGTGAACTGTCGGTGTGTTAGAGCAGATCGCTTAACTATGAAGTTAACAACTTTCACCACTGTAGCCATAACCTCATTAAGATCTGAATTTGACATTTTTGCACAAAGATTTTCTTGGTGTATTATGCAGTGAAGTTTCATAATGGGGTGACCAACTTGCTCCTCGATTAATGTGACTGCTCCCCGCTGTTTCCCGACCATGGCGGGGGCGCCATCTGTTGTCACTGCAAAAATCTTGCTAATGTCAATCCCTCGCTCCTCAAAATGATCCAGAAAAACTCTGGCTATGTCCTCACCTTTTGTTGTTTCAGGCATTGGCTTTAAGCAACATAGTTCCTCTCTTACAGTCACATCACCGTATCTTGTCACGACTGCCAAACGTGGTATGTCATTTACATCCACACTCTCATCAAGTGCAACACTAAATACCACGGCTTCTTTCAAACCGCCTGTCTGCTGTGCTCTTACGTTTTCAGCCATTTCTTCGATGCGTCGTTCAACACTTCTGGCAGATATGGGAATGTTTTTTATTCTTGATTTTATTGTCTCTTTGTTTGGTAAGCCATTGAACAAAACATCTGAGCTACAGATGAAAGCCTCCTTTATATATTCGCCATCAGTGAATGGCTTTCCCCATTTTGCAATGCAATTAGCAATGTGATAGCTTGCTTCGGTAGCATGATCTTTGGCCGTGGCGAAGACTTTAAGTGTGTTAGCTTGCTTCCCATACCTGGACACAGCACGTTGGATCAATTCAGCCTTGTCTGCCACATCCTTGAATGATTTCTCATGTTTGGTCTCAAAGTGGCGTTTAACACTCGATGTTCGGCAAACAACATTTTCGAGACATAATGTGCACACAGCACGGTCCTTCTGAAACACAAATCCCCACTCGTCTGTCCATGAGGGCTGGAATGCCCGAACATTAACTTTAGTTTTCTTAGCTAGCGGGCCTGCCATTGCCGACATACCGCTATCAAGCCCGCTCTGCCAGCAGCGTTACTATAGTAACGCGTCAGCCTACTAGCCAATCAGAGCAGAGACAGAGTAGGGTGGGTCTCATAGATACACAGGTTGCGCAACTGTGAACGTTGTCATTTGGCATTGCGGATGAGAGAGTGCTTCAGCATTTCAACCATGATTTCAACACATCAATAACTCTTGAACACATATTGCCATCGTGCCATTGGTTAAGGTACCACGTGCCCATGGTGGCACGCGTGCCTAAGGTTGCTGACGCCTGTACTAAATAATATGCGCAATAATTATGGTCCATGAATGACCATTTGAAATATAACATTTTCTAATATGGTTATTATCGATATTACAATAACTGTAGTATTTAGGTTTAAATTCCAGTGCAAAGAGGCACGCTTTAAATTAGAGGCATTTGGTGGCCAGAAAGATAATATTCATATGCAATTCCATTGCTTAAACACTAGATGGCCTTGTTGATGTTTAATAAATACGTGTATTTAGCTCTACTAGTTATTCAAAACAGTATTTCTGGTCATAAGTGCTTATTTTTAGGTTTTGCTGTTTAATGTACATTTAGACATTATTAAACACTCGATTTTTATACAAAAAAAATAATAATAATAATGTTGCATTTAAAAAGGTTCATTACTGACAAGCAAATTAGGAATTTAACCCAATGAAGAAGTTAAAATTATTTTTACAAAACATAAAAATAATAAAAACAGCATTATATTGCAACTCTGGTAGAGTGATATGCAGTGGGATATACATATAAAATATGTTGCATTATTTGTCTACTAGATAATACCTGAATGGCAAAATGAATGCAGTGTCTTAAAATCCTGTCAAAGCTAAGGATATTCAGTGAAAACAATTGGCGTTGTTCATTGGCCGGGCATCGACCAATAATATGCCTTCATTCGCACCAAAGCCCCGCCCCCAGCTCTGCTCTCTCACATCTGCATATACAAGTGCACAAGTGAGTTTTGCAACAGAATACGGCAAAAAGAGTAGCAAAAGTCAGAGCGCTAGGATTTGAACTCGTACTTCCAGATCTGAGAGGTTGTAAGTGCCGACTTGACGTTGTGCAGCGAAACTGAAGTAAAGTGCAAAAGTAAATATGTCGTAAACATGTGTGTATGTCATTTTCTTTGTGTGAATGTAATTCTACACATTTGTAACTATTAATCTACAACTTCCAATTCAAAACACGGGTGTTTTGATCATTGTCTGTGTGTGCAAATTGAAAGATTCAGCTTTTCACATCAGAGCTGTGAGTGTAAATTTTAACTTACAAATACAAATATTAATATGACAAGTTCTCAAAATCAGATCTTCAACCTCTCGAGTTTTGCTACTGATTTACCTTCATAATAATACTACTGTGTTGTTTAATTGTTTTATTACAGTGAATAAATAAGATCTATTTTCTTTAAAAATGTTGTTTTAATTGATATCAATTAATAAAGACAGAAATAGATATATAAGAGGTTTACAAATAATATAGAAAAGATATGGTCTATTAATATAGACTAAATTCAAGAAAAAATCAGGGTGTTGATTTTTTTGTCAATTGTGAACATCCCTAACCCAATTCTGGTTAAATAATTATTACTGTTAGAAAATGGACCACATTTTTTTTAATTAGATTTTTTTACAAGTGTGGGTGCTATAGTGAATACTGGAACCTTCTGCTTACAATAAATGACTCAAACGCAAGAATAAAACTTAATATTTATCATTTTATAGGGAAAGTTTATGCTGTTGGAGGCCATGATGGCAACGAGCACCTCGGAAACATGGAGATGTTTGATCCACACACCAACAAGTGGATGATGAAAGCCTCCATGAACACTAAACGGTATGAGGAATAACAAGCTTTCATTGACCTGCATTGCTCTGCTCTAATACTGTTCATAGTTTATAGCTGTTATTCATTGTTGTTTCATTAATATTTATAGTTATAATTTAATTCTCATGGGATTAAAGAGTTATGTCAATGCACCTGTCCAGCAAAATAAAGATATTGTACATATTGACTAGGTGTGGAACGGTTCTCCACACACGGTTCTCCACACGCTGGCACCGCGGTTCAACTTAAATCTGACAAATTATCTGTAAAACGGTTTGCTTTAAATAACATGTAAAATAAACAGGATTCTGCTAATGGATGTCTGTTGATGGATTCGCATTCGGGCTTTTCACAGCGATGGGGAAAAAAAAGTGAGCAAACCATTAATTTACATTTATGCATTTAGCAGACACTTTTATCCAAAACAACTTAGTGCATTCAGGCTATACATTTTTTACCCGTATGTGTTCCCTGGGAACCCACAACCCTTTGCGCTCTAAAGCGGTGCTCTACCACTGAGCCACAGGAACACTCTTCCACCACAAAACCATATCAGTGTGCCAAATATGAGCAGTCATTTATACCATTATCACCCAGGTGCTGATAGCTCTAATGCGCAGGTGAGACCTGAACAGCACATGTTGATATTTTTATGCTATCTCTTGTAAGCTTTTTATACTAAACTCTTGAAAGCTTTGCCAGTTTGAACATTTAAGAGCCATAGGATGCAAGCTTGTACACGCAGTGAGAAGATTTGTGCACAAACCAGTGTCTCAGAACGCGTGCAAATATTAAGTTCTCTCTGAAATGGACAAATTCATACAAAATTGTCAAAATGCCCATCTTGGAAAGTATCCTATAGCACACATAGCCAGCTGAATGTACTGGATCAGTGCATTCTCTTAAAGTGACAGCACTTTCTTAATATTAATCAAACAGCAACAACAAAGAAATCACTCTTGTAACTTTAGTAAAGAATTTATATTTTATAGTCATATATTTATTTGACAGTATAGTTCTTCCCTAAATATAGCACATACCAAACCGTGACCCGAACCGAACCATGAGTGAGCTGAACCGTTCCACCCCAGTATTGACACAGAAGACCGAGCTGAACATGCAGGCAGAGGGAGATATCGTCCTGTGTTTGTGTTGGTCAGGAGGGGGATTGCGCTGGCTGCTCTCGGCGGACCCATCTACGCTATCGGAGGTCTGGACGATAACTCCTGCTTCAGTGACGTGGAACGCTATGACATCGAGTCGGACCGCTGGAGCGCCGTGGCTCCTATGAACACACCCAGAGGAGGCGTGGGATCTGTGGCGCTCGGGGTACAAAACCTCATCATGAGTCACCTACATATTGTACACAAAATTAGGAAGTATGCATATGACAGTAATGTTAAATGTTTGACTTATAAAGACAATAAGCCAGTTTCACTCATTATTGTGACAGCTGATGGATGCATTTGTGTGTGAGTGATCTGTAACGGTCCTGTTTCGAACAGTGTTGAGGGCATTATAGCCAATCACAGGCGTGTCTGCCGACTGCCAAACTTAGTGAAAGTAATCTGTTATTTGTGAGTGAAGTATGTCAGAGGAATATCCTTATGACAGGAGTATACAGCTAAACCATATTACAGCTTATATGGCTAGTTAAAGGGTTAGTTCACCCAATAATCAAAATTATGTCATTAATAACTCACCCTCATGTCGTTCCAAACCCGTGAGACCTCCGTTCATCTTCAGAACACAGTTTAAGATATTTTAGATTTAGTCCGAGAGCTCTCAGTCCCTCCATTGAAGCTGTGTGTACGGTCTACTGTCCATGTCCAGAAAGGTAAGAAAAACATCATCAAAGTAGTCCATGTGACATCAGAGTGTCAGTTAGAATATTTTGAAGCATCGAAAATACATTTTGGCCCAAAAATAGCAAAAACTATGACTTTATTCAGCATTGTCTTCTCTTCCGTGTCTGTTGTGAGAGAGTTCAAAACAAAGCAGTTTGTGATGTTCGGTTCGCGAACGAATCATTCAATGTAACCGGATTAATGCGTATTGGAGACGCGAACCGTTTCAAAACGATTCAGTTCGATTTGGTGAAGTGGTTCAAGAAGATCCGTTTACATCGAATGATTCGTTCGTGAACCGGATATCACAAACTGCTTTGTTTTGAACTCTCTCACAACAGACACGGAAGAGAAGACAATGCTGAATAAAGTCGTAGTTTTTGCTATTTTTGGACCTAAATGTATTTTCGATGCTTCAGAATATTCTAACTGACCCTCTGATGTCACATGGACTACTTTGATGATGTTTTTCTTACCTTTCTGGACATGGACAGTAGACCGTACACACAGCTTCAATGGAGGGACTGAGAGCTCTCGGACTAAATCTAAAATATCTTAAACTGTTTTCCGAAGATTAACTGAGGTCTCACTGGTTTGCTTCTATTGTTTTGACTTCTGTTCACGGGTTTGATTGTGTTGGTGTGGCGTCTTCAACAGGGCTATGTGTACGCGGTTGGGGGAAATGATGGTGTTGCTTCGCTGTCCAGCGTGGAGCGCTTCGACCCTCATCTGAACAAATGGACAGATGTGCGAGAGATGGGGCAGCGGCGCGCTGGAAACGGTGTCAGCGAACTCAACGGATGCCTCTACGTTGTTGGTAACAATCAGAATTTGTTCATCTTCATAATTTGAGACTTGATGTGAAACCAGGCTCAGCTACGCTCTGCTGGAGTGAGATCTGTGAGCTTCATGTGATGTGTGTTTGTCTGAAGGTGGGTTTGATGATAATTCTCCGCTGAGCTCAGTGGAGCGCTTCGACCCCAGGACCAATCACTGGGAGTATGTGGCGGAGTTGACCACGCCCAGGGGCGGAGTCGGCGTTGCCACGGTGATGGGGCGTGTCTTTGCAGTGGGGGGCCACAATGGAAACATCTACCTGAATACGGTGGAGGCCTTCGAGTCCCGGATGAACAGGTGAGATATAAAGCTGAACATCTCTGCAGAAGATGGGTTGTGATTAAGTTCAGATGTAATTACTTTCTTTGTGTGTGTGTCTGCACCAGATGGGAGCTGGTGGGCTCTGTGTCTCACTGTCGGGCCGGTGCTGGAGTCGCCGTCTGCTCCACTCACATCAGTCAGATTCGAGACGTCGGCCAGGGCTCCAGTAACGTCGCTGACTGTATGTAGCTACATCGTCAGAGTTTGACACACTACAACACTAACGCTTCAGCCTAATTACACACCAAACACCTGCTTTCAGCTGTAATGTGGCTCTGAATCATCTGTGTACTACATGACAAGAAAACTTTTTGCTTGAGTTTTGTTAGTGGAAAGTGTTTGTTTTTTTTAGCAGTGAGATCACATGATCACTGTATGTGTTGTTTGTACTGATTTCTACTGCTGAAAGTAATTTCTCTCTTCTACATAAGAAATCTTCTCATTCTTGTGTTTGAATGACAAAAGGACATTAGATATTTATTTATGCACAAACTTAAAAAACCCTATTTTGTGACTTCAGGACACAAAGAACAATCAAAAAGAGATCGTTCTATAACCGAGTGTTTGTTTGCGTGAGGACAATCACAGCAGTGATCAAGACAAAATGAGAGATCCATGAGCACTAGCAGAGTCATTTCTAACGTGACACAATTATACTTCTGTTGTGAGCCACGTCTCATTTATGACTTCAGCGAGACTGTCTTAATGGAACCCTGCATAGGATCTAGACTGGTTTTGGGTTTAGATTTGTGTTGAACCGTCTGGAGCGATGATGTGCTTCTGTTGTTGTTTTTTTTCACTGCCAAACATGAACAGCAAGCTCAGAGATGCTTTTATATATTGCTGTTGTATATTACAAATGTAAAGCTTTTCTGGCTTGAATTTGTGTTTAATGTTTTACATGATTTAGTTCAAAGTGGAAAAAAGATATGATTACATTTTAAAACAGATCCATTGTAAATTGAGGGAATACAGATGGGTTAGTTCAAAATGACATTGAATTCTGAATATGAAATATTTATTTTATGTAATGCATCTATTTCTTAGATTTGGTAAACAGTTCATATTGTTGCTTTTAGTTAGTAATTATTGGTTGGACTCCAGCATGTCAATCTGATTATATTTGAGATCTGCTGTTGAAATGTTGATATTGTTGAAATCTGTTTTACATTATTCTGGTGTCACAGATGTTAACATGTTGCATTCGGTGATGTGAACAAACAATACATTTTCATAGAGCAATTTATTTGAATGATTTTCAATGTTAGCTGCATTTCTGTACCTGCTGATTTAAAAGCAGTATATCTGAAAGATATTTCTCTCAAACAAAGTTAATCTGTCTGAAGAATTACACTTTATAGCACATTTTCCCATGTGTACATTTTGTTTTGCTCAATATGTTTATTTATTCCCTTAATTTTTTCCTTTTGTGACCTTATTTTTTAACCTTTGTAATGATTGAATAAAACAAAAAAGCAAAGTGTCCTTTTCTGTTCTCTCTCTTTTTAAAACCCTGGCTTGGAAATAATTGGGTTAGTAATACATTTCATGAGATTTTGTTTGTCACCTTTATTTTATTTATATAGCGCTTTAAACAAAATACATTGCGTCAAAGCAACTAAACATCATTCATTAGGAAAACAGTGTGTCAGTAATGCAAAATGATAGTTAAAGTCATTTCAAAGGGCCAGTTAGGGTTAGGGTTAGGGTTAGGGTTAGAGTTAGAGTTAGGGTTAGGGTTAGGGTTAGGTTAGGGGAATGAAACGTCCAAGGTTCAAACCTAAGGTCTGAACCTGGTTGTGCTCGGTCCATTCGTCCACTGACCACTAAACGCCGATCCAAGCCAGGCCAAGCTCACAGACACGCACCCCCCGAGTAGTCCAGGGTTAGAGTGGTTAGGTTAAGGGCCGTGATGTCACCGTGGTTACTGGTTAGGGTTAGGGTTAGGGTTAGGTTAGGTTAGGGTTAGGTTATAGGGATAAATGCGAAGATTGATCACCTTTGAATTGATCGACCCCCCATATCTTGTGATCCGTATCTGCTATAGAGCTGAAACATGGTTTATTATACTCCTTGGGCCCTCCCCAGTTGATTGCACTTGGTTTCGTCGGTCTAGCGCCACCAGTTGCCGAGATATGGAGTTGATCACTTACTTGATTTTCGAATGTATGGGTGGGACTTAGTGTTTTTGTGGGGGTTGGACTTAGTGTTTTTGGGGAATTTTGGACTTAGTCAATGGTTGGACTTAGTGTTTTTTGGGAATTTTGGACTTAGTCATATGGTTGGACTTAGTATTTTTTGGGAATTTTGGACTTAGTCACGTTTTGGGTGGTTTTGGTGGGGTCTTTGTTGGTTTTGAGTGGTTTTGAGTGGTTTCCAGTGGTTTTCGGGGGTCCCCAAGTGTTTTTGGAGTGGTTTGGTTAGGTTTTGGGTGGTTTTAGGGTTAGGGTTAGAGTTAGGTTATAGGGATAAATGCGAAGATTGATCACCTTTGAATTGATCGACTCCCCATATCTTGTGATCCGTATCTGCTATAGAGCTGAAACATGGTTTATTATACTCCTTGGGCCCTCCCCAGTTGATTGCACTTGGTTTCGTCGGTCTAGCGCCACCAGTTGCCGAGATATGGAGTTGATCACTTACTTGATTTTCGAATGTATGGGTGGGACTTAGTGTTTTTGTGGGGGTTGGACTTAGTGTTTTTGGGGAATTTTGGACTTAGTCAATGGTTGGACTTAGTGTTTTTTGGGAATTTTGGACTTAGTCATATGGTTGGACTTAGTATTTTTTGGGAATTTTGGACTTAGTCACGTTTTGGGTGGTTTTGGTGGGGTCTTTGTTGGTTTTGAGTGGTTTTGAGTGGTTTCCAGTGGTTTTCGGGGGTCCCCAAGTGTTTTTGGAGTGGTTTGGTTAGGTTTTGGGTGGTTTTAGGGTTAGGGTTAGAGTTAGGTTATAGGGATAAATGCGAAGATTGATCACCTTTGAATTGATCGACCCCCCATATCTTGTGATCCGTATCTGCTATAGAGCTGAAACATGGTTTATTATACTCCTTGGGCCCTCCCCAGTTGATTGCACTTGGTTTCGTCGGTCTAGCGCCACCAGTTGCCGAGATATGGAGTTGATCACTTACTTGATTTTCGAATGTATGGGTGGGACTTAGTGTTTTTGTGGGGGTTGGACTTAGTGTTTTTGGGGAATTTTGGACTTAGTCAATGGTTGGACTTAGTGTTTTTTGGGAATTTTGGACTTAGTCATATGGTTGGACTTAGTATTTTTTGGGAATTTTGGACTTAGTCACGTTTTGGGTGGTTTTGGTGGGGTCTTTGTTGGTTTTGAGTGGTTTTGAGTGGTTTCCAGTGGTTTTCGGGGGTCCCCAAGTGTTTTTGGAGTGGTTTGGTTAGGTTTTGGGTGGTTTTAGGGTTAGGGTTAGAGTTAGGTTATAGGGATAAATGCGAAGATTGATCACCTTTGAATTGATCGACCCCCCATATCTTGTGATCCGTATCTGCTATAGAGCTGAAACATGGTTTATTATACTCCTTGGGCCCTCCCCAGTTGATTGCACTTGGTTTCGTCGGTCTAGCGCCACCAGTTGCCGAGATATGGAGTTGATCACTTACTTGATTTTCGAATGTATGGGTGGGACTTAGTGTTTTTGTGGGGGTTGGACTTAGTGTTTTTGGGGAATTTTGGACTTAGTCAATGGTTGGACTTAGTGTTTTTTGGGAATTTTGGACTTAGTCATATGGTTGGACTTAGTATTTTTTGGGAATTTTGGACTTAGTCACGTTTTGGGTGGTTTTGGTGGGGTCTTTGTTGGTTTTGAGTGGTTTTGAGTGGTTTCCAGTGGTTTTCGGGGGTCCCCAAGTGTTTTTGGAGTGGTTTGGTTAGGTTTTGGGTGGTTTTAGGGTTAGGGTTAGAGTTAGGTTATAGGGATAAATGCGAAGATTGATCACCTTTGAATTGATCGACCCCCCATATCTTGTGATCCGTATCTGCTATAGAGCTGAAACATGGTTTATTATACTCCTTGGGCCCTCCCCAGTTGATTGCACTTGGTTTCGTCGGTCTAGCGCCACCAGTTGCCGAGATATGGAGTTGATCACTTACTTGATTTTCGAATGTATGGGTGGGACTTAGTGTTTTTGTGGGGGTTGGACTTAGTGTTTTTGGGGAATTTTGGACTTAGTCAATGGTTGGACTTAGTGTTTTTTGGGAATTTTGGACTTAGTCATATGGTTGGACTTAGTATTTTTTGGGAATTTTGGACTTAGTCACGTTTTGGGTGGTTTTGGTGGGGTCTTTGTTGGTTTTGAGTGGTTTTGAGTGGTTTCCAGTGGTTTTCGGGGGTCCCCAAGTGTTTTTGGAGTGGTTTGGTTAGGTTTTGGGTGGTTTTAGGGTTAGGGTTAGAGTTAGGTTATAGGGATAAATGCGAAGATTGATCACCTTTGAATTGATCGACCCCCCATATCTTGTGATCCGTATCTGCTATAGAGCTGAAACATGGTTTATTATACTCCTTGGGCCCTCCCCAGTTGATTGCACTTGGTTTCGTCGGTCTAGCGCCACCAGTTGCCGAGATATGGGTTAGGGTTAGATTAGGTTAGGGTTAGGTTAGGTTTAGAGTTAGAGTTAGGGTTAGGGTTAGGGTTAGGTTAGAGTTAGGGTTAGGGTTAGGTTAGGGTTAGGTTAGGGTTAGGGTTAGGGTTAGGGTTAGGGTTAGGGTTAGAGTTAGGGTTAGGTTAGGGTTAGGTTAGGGTTAGGTTATAGGGATAAATGCGAAGATTGATCACCTTTGAATTGATCGACCCCCCATATCTTGTGATCCGTATCTGCTATAGAGCTGAAACATGGTTTATTATACTCCTTGGGCCCTCCCCAGTTGATTGCACTTGGTTTCGTCGGTCTAGCGCCACCAGTTGCCGAGATATGGAGTTGATCACTTACTTGATTTTCGAATGTATGGGTGGGACTTAGTGTTTTTGTGGGGGTTGGACTTAGTGTTTTTGGGGAATTTTGGACTTAGTCAATGGTTGGACTTAGTGTTTTTTGGGAATTTTGGACTTAGTCATATGGTTGGACTTAGTATTTTTTGGGAATTTTGGACTTAGTCACGTTTTGGGTGGTTTTGGTGGGGTCTTTGTTGGTTTTGAGTGGTTTTGAGTGGTTTCCAGTGGTTTTCGGGGGTCCCCAAGTGTTTTTGGAGTGGTTTGGTTAGGTTTTGGGTGGTTTTAGGGTTAGGGTTAGAGTTAGGTTATAGGGATAAATGCGAAGATTGATCACCTTTGAATTGATCGACTCCCCATATCTTGTGATCCGTATCTGCTATAGAGCTGAAACATGGTTTATTATACTCCTTGGGCCCTCCCCAGTTGATTGCACTTGGTTTCGTCGGTCTAGCGCCACCAGTTGCCGAGATATGGAGTTGATCACTTACTTGATTTTCGAATGTATGGGTGGGACTTAGTGTTTTTGTGGGGGTTGGACTTAGTGTTTTTGGGGAATTTTGGACTTAGTCAATGGTTGGACTTAGTGTTTTTTGGGAATTTTGGACTTAGTCATATGGTTGGACTTAGTATTTTTTGGGAATTTTGGACTTAGTCACGTTTTGGGTGGTTTTGGTGGGGTCTTTGTTGGTTTTGAGTGGTTTCCAGTGGTTTTCGGGGGTCCCCAAGTGTTTTTGGAGTGGTTTGGTTAGGTTTTGGGTGGTTTTAGGGTTAGGGTTAGAGTTAGGTTATAGGGATAAATGCGAAGATTGATCACCTTTGAATTGATCGACCCCCCATATCTTGTGATCCGTATCTGCTATAGAGCTGAAACATGGTTTATTATACTCCTTGGGCCCTCCCCAGTTGATTGCACTTGGTTTCGTCGGTCTAGCGCCACCAGTTGCCGAGATATGGAGTTGATCACTTACTTGATTTTCGAATGTATGGGTGGGACTTAGTGTTTTTGTGGGGGTTGGACTTAGTGTTTTTGGGGAATTTTGGACTTAGTCAATGGTTGGACTTAGTGTTTTTTGGGAATTTTGGACTTAGTCATATGGTTGGACTTAGTATTTTTTGGGAATTTTGGACTTAGTCACGTTTTGGGTGGTTTTGGTGGGGTCTTTGTTGGTTTTGAGTGGTTTTGAGTGGTTTCCAGTGGTTTTCGGGGGTCCCCAAGTGTTTTTGGAGTGGTTTGGTTAGGTTTTGGGTGGTTTTAGGGTTAGGGTTAGAGTTAGGTTATAGGGATAAATGCGAAGATTGATCACCTTTGAATTGATCGACCCCCCATATCTTGTGATCCGTATCTGCTATAGAGCTGAAACATGGTTTATTATACTCCTTGGGCCCTCCCCAGTTGATTGCACTTGGTTTCGTCGGTCTAGCGCCACCAGTTGCCGAGATATGGAGTTGATCACTTACTTGATTTTCGAATGTATGGGTGGGACTTAGTGTTTTTGTGGGGGTTGGACTTAGTGTTTTTGGGGAATTTTGGACTTAGTCAATGGTTGGACTTAGTGTTTTTTGGGAATTTTGGACTTAGTCATATGGTTGGACTTAGTATTTTTTGGGAATTTTGGACTTAGTCACGTTTTGGGTGGTTTTGGTGGGGTCTTTGTTGGTTTTGAGTGGTTTTGAGTGGTTTCCAGTGGTTTTCGGGGGTCCCCAAGTGTTTTTGGAGTGGTTTGGTTAGGTTTTGGGTGGTTTTAGGGTTAGGGTTAGAGTTAGGTTATAGGGATAAATGCGAAGATTGATCACCTTTGAATTGATCGACCCCCCATATCTTGTGATCCGTATCTGCTATAGAGCTGAAACATGGTTTATTATACTCCTTGGGCCCTCCCCAGTTGATTGCACTTGGTTTCGTCGGTCTAGCGCCACCAGTTGCCGAGATATGGAGTTGATCACTTACTTGATTTTCGAATGTATGGGTGGGACTTAGTGTTTTTGTGGGGGTTGGACTTAGTGTTTTTGGGGAATTTTGGACTTAGTCAATGGTTGGACTTAGTGTTTTTTGGGAATTTTGGACTTAGTCATATGGTTGGACTTAGTATTTTTTGGGAATTTTGGACTTAGTCACGTTTTGGGTGGTTTTGGTGGGGTCTTTGTTGGTTTTGAGTGGTTTTGAGTGGTTTCCAGTGGTTTTCGGGGGTCCCCAAGTGTTTTTGGAGTGGTTTGGTTAGGTTTTGGGTGGTTTTAGGGTTAGGGTTAGAGTTAGGTTATAGGGATAAATGCGAAGATTGATCACCTTTGAATTGATCGACCCCCCATATCTTGTGATCCGTATCTGCTATAGAGCTGAAACATGGTTTATTATACTCCTTGGGCCCTCCCCAGTTGATTGCACTTGGTTTCGTCGGTCTAGCGCCACCAGTTGCCGAGATATGGGTTAGGGTTAGATTAGGTTAGGGTTAGGTTAGGTTTAGAGTTAGAGTTAGGGTTAGGGTTAGGGTTAGGTTAGAGTTAGGGTTAGGGTTAGGTTAGGGTTAGGTTAGGGTTAGGGTTAGGGTTAGGGTTAGGGTTAGGGTTAGAGTTAGGGTTAGGTTAGGGTTAGGTTAGGGTTAGGTTATAGGGATAAATGCGAAGATTGATCACCTTTGAATTGATCGACCCCCCATATCTTGTGATCCGTATCTGCTATAGAGCTGAAACATGGTTTATTATACTCCTTGGGCCCTCCCCAGTTGATTGCACTTGGTTTCGTCGGTCTAGCGCCACCAGTTGCCGAGATATGGAGTTGATCACTTACTTGATTTTCGAATGTATGGGTGGGACTTAGTGTTTTTGTGGGGGTTGGACTTAGTGTTTTTGGGGAATTTTGGACTTAGTCAATGGTTGGACTTAGTGTTTTTTGGGAATTTTGGACTTAGTCATATGGTTGGACTTAGTATTTTTTGGGAATTTTGGACTTAGTCACGTTTTGGGTGGTTTTGGTGGGGTCTTTGTTGGTTTTGAGTGGTTTTGAGTGGTTTCCAGTGGTTTTCGGGGGTCCCCAAGTGTTTTTGGAGTGGTTTGGTTAGGTTTTGGGTGGTTTTAGGGTTAGGGTTAGAGTTAGGTTATAGGGATAAATGCGAAGATTGATCACCTTTGAATTGATCGACTCCCCATATCTTGTGATCCGTATCTGCTATAGAGCTGAAACATGGTTTATTATACTCCTTGGGCCCTCCCCAGTTGATTGCACTTGGTTTCGTCGGTCTAGCGCCACCAGTTGCCGAGATATGGAGTTGATCACTTACTTGATTTTCGAATGTATGGGTGGGACTTAGTGTTTTTGTGGGGGTTGGACTTAGTGTTTTTGGGGAATTTTGGACTTAGTCAATGGTTGGACTTAGTGTTTTTTGGGAATTTTGGACTTAGTCATATGGTTGGACTTAGTATTTTTTGGGAATTTTGGACTTAGTCACGTTTTGGGTGGTTTTGGTGGGGTCTTTGTTGGTTTTGAGTGGTTTTGAGTGGTTTCCAGTGGTTTTCGGGGGTCCCCAAGTGTTTTTGGAGTGGTTTGGTTAGGTTTTGGGTGGTTTTAGGGTTAGGGTTAGAGTTAGGTTATAGGGATAAATGCGAAGATTGATCACCTTTGAATTGATCGACCCCCCATATCTTGTGATCCGTATCTGCTATAGAGCTGAAACATGGTTTATTATACTCCTTGGGCCCTCCCCAGTTGATTGCACTTGGTTTCGTCGGTCTAGCGCCACCAGTTGCCGAGATATGGAGTTGATCACTTACTTGATTTTCGAATGTATGGGTGGGACTTAGTGTTTTTGTGGGGGTTGGACTTAGTGTTTTTGGGGAATTAGGTTAGGGTTAGGGTTAGGGTTAGAGTTAGAGTTAGGGTTAGGGTTAGGGTTAGGGTTAGGTTAGGTTAGGGTTAGGGTTAGGGTTAGGGTTAGGGTTAGAGTTAGGGTTAGGTTAGGTTAGGTTAGGGTTAGGTTAGGGTTAGGGTTAGGGTTAGGGTTAGGGTTAGGGTTAGGTTATAGGGATAAATGCGAAGATTGATCACCTTTGAATTGATCGACCCCCCATATCTTGTGATCCGTATCTGCTATAGAGCTGAAACATGGTTTATTATACTCCTTGGGCCCTCCCCAGTTGATTGCACTTGGTTTCGTCGGTCTAGCGCCACCAGTTGCCGAGATATGGAGTTGATCACTTACTTGATTTTCGAATGTATGGGTGGGACTTAGTGTTTTTGTGGGGGTTGGACTTAGTGTTTTTGGGGAATTTTGGACTTAGTCAATGGTTGGACTTAGTGTTTTTTGGGAATTTTGGACTTAGTCATATGGTTGGACTTAGTATTTTTTGGGAATTTTGGACTTAGTCACGTTTTGGGTGGTTTTGGTGGGGTCTTTGTTGGTTTTGAGTGGTTTTGAGTGGTTTCCAGTGGTTTTCGGGGGTCCCCAAGTGTTTTTGGAGTGGTTTGGTTAGGTTTTGGGTGGTTTTAGGGTTAGGGTTAGAGTTAGGTTATAGGGATAAATGCGAAGATTGATCACCTTTGAATTGATCGACTCCCCATATCTTGTGATCCGTATCTGCTATAGAGCTGAAACATGGTTTATTATACTCCTTGGGCCCTCCCCAGTTGATTGCACTTGGTTTCGTCGGTCTAGCGCCACCAGTTGCCGAGATATGGAGTTGATCACTTACTTGATTTTCGAATGTATGGGTGGGACTTAGTGTTTTTGTGGGGGTTGGACTTAGTGTTTTTGGGGAATTTTGGACTTAGTCAATGGTTGGACTTAGTGTTTTTTGGGAATTTTGGACTTAGTCATATGGTTGGACTTAGTATTTTTTGGGAATTTTGGACTTAGTCACGTTTTGGGTGGTTTTGGTGGGGTCTTTGTTGGTTTTGAGTGGTTTTGAGTGGTTTCCAGTGGTTTTCGGGGGTCCCCAAGTGTTTTTGGAGTGGTTTGGTTAGGTTTTGGGTGGTTTTAGGGTTAGGGTTAGAGTTAGGTTATAGGGATAAATGCGAAGATTGATCACCTTTGAATTGATCGACCCCCCATATCTTGTGATCCGTATCTGCTATAGAGCTGAAACATGGTTTATTATACTCCTTGGGCCCTCCCCAGTTGATTGCACTTGGTTTCGTCGGTCTAGCGCCACCAGTTGCCGAGATATGGAGTTGATCACTTACTTGATTTTCGAATGTATGGGTGGGACTTAGTGTTTTTGTGGGGGTTGGACTTAGTGTTTTTGGGGAATTAGGTTAGGGTTAGGGTTAGGGTTAGAGTTAGAGTTAGGGTTAGGGTTAGGGTTAGGGTTAGGTTAGGTTAGGGTTAGGGTTAGGGTTAGGGTTAGGGTTAGAGTTAGGGTTAGGTTATAGGGATAAATGCGAAGATTGATCACCTTTGAATTGATCGACCCCCCATATCTTGTGATCCGTATCTGCTATAGAGCTGAAACATGGTTTATTATACTCCTTGGGCCCTCCCCAGTTGATTGCACTTGGTTTCGTCGGTCTAGCGCCACCAGTTGCCGAGATATGGAGTTGATCACTTACTTGATTTTCGAATGTATGGGTGGGACTTAGTGTTTTTGTGGGGGTTGGACTTAGTGTTTTTGGGGAATTTTGGACTTAGTCAATGGTTGGACTTAGTGTTTTTTGGGAATTTTGGACTTAGTCATATGGTTGGACTTAGTATTTTTTGGGAATTTTGGACTTAGTCACGTTTTGGGTGGTTTTGGTGGGGTCTTTGTTGGTTTTGAGTGGTTTTGAGTGGTTTCCAGTGGTTTTCGGGGGTCCCCAAGTGTTTTTGGAGTGGTTTGGTTAGGTTTTGGGTGGTTTTAGGGTTAGGGTTAGAGTTAGGTTATAGGGATAAATGCGAAGATTGATCACCTTTGAATTGATCGACTCCCCATATCTTGTGATCCGTATCTGCTATAGAGCTGAAACATGGTTTATTATACTCCTTGGGCCCTCCCCAGTTGATTGCACTTGGTTTCGTCGGTCTAGCGCCACCAGTTGCCGAGATATGGAGTTGATCACTTACTTGATTTTCGAATGTATGGGTGGGACTTAGTGTTTTTGTGGGGGTTGGACTTAGTGTTTTTGGGGAATTTTGGACTTAGTCAATGGTTGGACTTAGTGTTTTTTGGGAATTTTGGACTTAGTCATATGGTTGGACTTAGTATTTTTTGGGAATTTTGGACTTAGTCACGTTTTGGGTGGTTTTGGTGGGGTCTTTGTTGGTTTTGAGTGGTTTTGAGTGGTTTCCAGTGGTTTTCGGGGGTCCCCAAGTGTTTTTGGAGTGGTTTGGTTAGGTTTTGGGTGGTTTTAGGGTTAGGGTTAGAGTTAGGTTATAGGGATAAATGCGAAGATTGATCACCTTTGAATTGATCGACCCCCCATATCTTGTGATCCGTATCTGCTATAGAGCTGAAACATGGTTTATTATACTCCTTGGGCCCTCCCCAGTTGATTGCACTTGGTTTCGTCGGTCTAGCGCCACCAGTTGCCGAGATATGGAGTTGATCACTTACTTGATTTTCGAATGTATGGGTGGGACTTAGTGTTTTTGTGGGGGTTGGACTTAGTGTTTTTGGGGAATTAGGTTAGGGTTAGGGTTAGGGTTAGAGTTAGAGTTAGGGTTAGGGTTAGGGTTAGGGTTAGGTTAGGTTAGGGTTAGGGTTAGGGTTAGGGTTAGGGTTAGAGTTAGGGTTAGGTTATAGGGATAAATGCGAAGATTGATCACCTTTGAATTGATCGACCCCCCATATCTTGTGATCCGTATCTGCTATAGAGCTGAAACATGGTTTATTATACTCCTTGGGCCCTCCCCAGTTGATTGCACTTGGTTTCGTCGGTCTAGCGCCACCAGTTGCCGAGATATGGAGTTGATCACTTACTTGATTTTCGAATGTATGGGTGGGACTTAGTGTTTTTGTGGGGGTTGGACTTAGTGTTTTTGGGGAATTTTGGACTTAGTCAATGGTTGGACTTAGTGTTTTTTGGGAATTTTGGACTTAGTCATATGGTTGGACTTAGTATTTTTTGGGAATTTTGGACTTAGTCACGTTTTGGGTGGTTTTGGTGGGGTCTTTGTTGGTTTTGAGTGGTTTTGAGTGGTTTCCAGTGGTTTTCGGGGGTCCCCAAGTGTTTTTGGAGTGGTTTGGTTAGGTTTTGGGTGGTTTTAGGGTTAGGGTTAGAGTTAGGTTATAGGGATAAATGCGAAGATTGATCACCTTTGAATTGATCGACTCCCCATATCTTGTGATCCGTATCTGCTATAGAGCTGAAACATGGTTTATTATACTCCTTGGGCCCTCCCCAGTTGATTGCACTTGGTTTCGTCGGTCTAGCGCCACCAGTTGCCGAGATATGGAGTTGATCACTTACTTGATTTTCGAATGTATGGGTGGGACTTAGTGTTTTTGTGGGGGTTGGACTTAGTGTTTTTGGGGAATTTTGGACTTAGTCAATGGTTGGACTTAGTGTTTTTTGGGAATTTTGGACTTAGTCATATGGTTGGACTTAGTATTTTTTGGGAATTTTGGACTTAGTCACGTTTTGGGTGGTTTTGGTGGGGTCTTTGTTGGTTTTGAGTGGTTTTGAGTGGTTTCCAGTGGTTTTCGGGGGTCCCCAAGTGTTTTTGGAGTGGTTTGGTTAGGTTTTGGGTGGTTTTAGGGTTAGGGTTAGAGTTAGGTTATAGGGATAAATGCGAAGATTGATCACCTTTGAATTGATCGACCCCCCATATCTTGTGATCCGTATCTGCTATAGAGCTGAAACATGGTTTATTATACTCCTTGGGCCCTCCCCAGTTGATTGCACTTGGTTTCGTCGGTCTAGCGCCACCAGTTGCCGAGATATGGAGTTGATCACTTACTTGATTTTCGAATGTATGGGTGGGACTTAGTGTTTTTGTGGGGGTTGGACTTAGTGTTTTTGGGGAATTAGGTTAGGGTTAGGGTTAGGGTTAGAGTTAGAGTTAGGGTTAGGGTTAGGGTTAGGGTTAGGTTAGGTTAGGGTTAGGGTTAGGGTTAGGGTTAGGGTTAGAGTTAGGGTTAGGTTATAGGGATAAATGCGAAGATTGATCACCTTTGAATTGATCGACCCCCCATATCTTGTGATCCGTATCTGCTATAGAGCTGAAACATGGTTTATTATACTCCTTGGGCCCTCCCCAGTTGATTGCACTTGGTTTCGTCGGTCTAGCGCCACCAGTTGCCGAGATATGGAGTTGATCACTTACTTGATTTTCGAATGTATGGGTGGGACTTAGTGTTTTTGTGGGGGTTGGACTTAGTGTTTTTGGGGAATTTTGGACTTAGTCAATGGTTGGACTTAGTGTTTTTTGGGAATTTTGGACTTAGTCATATGGTTGGACTTAGTATTTTTTGGGAATTTTGGACTTAGTCACGTTTTGGGTGGTTTTGGTGGGGTCTTTGTTGGTTTTGAGTGGTTTTGAGTGGTTTCCAGTGGTTTTCGGGGGTCCCCAAGTGTTTTTGGAGTGGTTTGGTTAGGTTTTGGGTGGTTTTAGGGTTAGGGTTAGAGTTAGGTTATAGGGATAAATGCGAAGATTGATCACCTTTGAATTGATCGACTCCCCATATCTTGTGATCCGTATCTGCTATAGAGCTGAAACATGGTTTATTATACTCCTTGGGCCCTCCCCAGTTGATTGCACTTGGTTTCGTCGGTCTAGCGCCACCAGTTGCCGAGATATGGAGTTGATCACTTACTTGATTTTCGAATGTATGGGTGGGACTTAGTGTTTTTGTGGGGGTTGGACTTAGTGTTTTTGGGGAATTTTGGACTTAGTCAATGGTTGGACTTAGTGTTTTTTGGGAATTTTGGACTTAGTCATATGGTTGGACTTAGTATTTTTTGGGAATTTTGGACTTAGTCACGTTTTGGGTGGTTTTGGTGGGGTCTTTGTTGGTTTTGAGTGGTTTTGAGTGGTTTCCAGTGGTTTTCGGGGGTCCCCAAGTGTTTTTGGAGTGGTTTGGTTAGGTTTTGGGTGGTTTTAGGGTTAGGGTTAGAGTTAGGTTATAGGGATAAATGCGAAGATTGATCACCTTTGAATTGATCGACCCCCCATATCTTGTGATCCGTATCTGCTATAGAGCTGAAACATGGTTTATTATACTCCTTGGGCCCTCCCCAGTTGATTGCACTTGGTTTCGTCGGTCTAGCGCCACCAGTTGCCGAGATATGGAGTTGATCACTTACTTGATTTTCGAATGTATGGGTGGGACTTAGTGTTTTTGTGGGGGTTGGACTTAGTGTTTTTGGGGAATTAGGTTAGGGTTAGGGTTAGGGTTAGAGTTAGAGTTAGGGTTAGGGTTAGGGTTAGGGTTAGGTTAGGTTAGGGTTAGGGTTAGGGTTAGGGTTAGGGTTAGAGTTAGGGTTAGGTTATAGGGATAAATGCGAAGATTGATCACCTTTGAATTGATCGACCCCCCATATCTTGTGATCCGTATCTGCTATAGAGCTGAAACATGGTTTATTATACTCCTTGGGCCCTCCCCAGTTGATTGCACTTGGTTTCGTCGGTCTAGCGCCACCAGTTGCCGAGATATGGAGTTGATCACTTACTTGATTTTCGAATGTATGGGTGGGACTTAGTGTTTTTGTGGGGGTTGGACTTAGTGTTTTTGGGGAATTTTGGACTTAGTCAATGGTTGGACTTAGTGTTTTTTGGGAATTTTGGACTTAGTCATATGGTTGGACTTAGTATTTTTTGGGAATTTTGGACTTAGTCACGTTTTGGGTGGTTTTGGTGGGGTCTTTGTTGGTTTTGAGTGGTTTTGAGTGGTTTCCAGTGGTTTTCGGGGGTCCCCAAGTGTTTTTGGAGTGGTTTGGTTAGGTTTTGGGTGGTTTTAGGGTTAGGGTTAGAGTTAGGTTATAGGGATAAATGCGAAGATTGATCACCTTTGAATTGATCGACTCCCCATATCTTGTGATCCGTATCTGCTATAGAGCTGAAACATGGTTTATTATACTCCTTGGGCCCTCCCCAGTTGATTGCACTTGGTTTCGTCGGTCTAGCGCCACCAGTTGCCGAGATATGGAGTTGATCACTTACTTGATTTTCGAATGTATGGGTGGGACTTAGTGTTTTTGTGGGGGTTGGACTTAGTGTTTTTGGGGAATTTTGGACTTAGTCAATGGTTGGACTTAGTGTTTTTTGGGAATTTTGGACTTAGTCATATGGTTGGACTTAGTATTTTTTGGGAATTTTGGACTTAGTCACGTTTTGGGTGGTTTTGGTGGGGTCTTTGTTGGTTTTGAGTGGTTTTGAGTGGTTTCCAGTGGTTTTCGGGGGTCCCCAAGTGTTTTTGGAGTGGTTTGGTTAGGTTTTGGGTGGTTTTAGGGTTAGGGTTAGAGTTAGGTTATAGGGATAAATGCGAAGATTGATCACCTTTGAATTGATCGACCCCCCATATCTTGTGATCCGTATCTGCTATAGAGCTGAAACATGGTTTATTATACTCCTTGGGCCCTCCCCAGTTGATTGCACTTGGTTTCGTCGGTCTAGCGCCACCAGTTGCCGAGATATGGAGTTGATCACTTACTTGATTTTCGAATGTATGGGTGGGACTTAGTGTTTTTGTGGGGGTTGGACTTAGTGTTTTTGGGGAATTAGGTTAGGGTTAGGGTTAGGGTTAGAGTTAGAGTTAGGGTTAGGGTTAGGGTTAGGGTTAGGTTAGGTTAGGGTTAGGGTTAGGGTTAGGGTTAGGGTTAGAGTTAGGGTTAGGTTATAGGGATAAATGCGAAGATTGATCACCTTTGAATTGATCGACCCCCCATATCTTGTGATCCGTATCTGCTATAGAGCTGAAACATGGTTTATTATACTCCTTGGGCCCTCCCCAGTTGATTGCACTTGGTTTCGTCGGTCTAGCGCCACCAGTTGCCGAGATATGGAGTTGATCACTTACTTGATTTTCGAATGTATGGGTGGGACTTAGTGTTTTTGTGGGGGTTGGACTTAGTGTTTTTGGGGAATTTTGGACTTAGTCAATGGTTGGACTTAGTGTTTTTTGGGAATTTTGGACTTAGTCATATGGTTGGACTTAGTATTTTTTGGGAATTTTGGACTTAGTCACGTTTTGGGTGGTTTTGGTGGGGTCTTTGTTGGTTTTGAGTGGTTTTGAGTGGTTTCCAGTGGTTTTCGGGGGTCCCCAAGTGTTTTTGGAGTGGTTTGGTTAGGTTTTGGGTGGTTTTAGGGTTAGGGTTAGAGTTAGGTTATAGGGATAAATGCGAAGATTGATCACCTTTGAATTGATCGACTCCCCATATCTTGTGATCCGTATCTGCTATAGAGCTGAAACATGGTTTATTATACTCCTTGGGCCCTCCCCAGTTGATTGCACTTGGTTTCGTCGGTCTAGCGCCACCAGTTGCCGAGATATGGAGTTGATCACTTACTTGATTTTCGAATGTATGGGTGGGACTTAGTGTTTTTGTGGGGGTTGGACTTAGTGTTTTTGGGGAATTTTGGACTTAGTCAATGGTTGGACTTAGTGTTTTTTGGGAATTTTGGACTTAGTCATATGGTTGGACTTAGTATTTTTTGGGAATTTTGGACTTAGTCACGTTTTGGGTGGTTTTGGTGGGGTCTTTGTTGGTTTTGAGTGGTTTTGAGTGGTTTCCAGTGGTTTTCGGGGGTCCCCAAGTGTTTTTGGAGTGGTTTGGTTAGGTTTTGGGTGGTTTTAGGGTTAGGGTTAGAGTTAGGTTATAGGGATAAATGCGAAGATTGATCACCTTTGAATTGATCGACCCCCCATATCTTGTGATCCGTATCTGCTATAGAGCTGAAACATGGTTTATTATACTCCTTGGGCCCTCCCCAGTTGATTGCACTTGGTTTCGTCGGTCTAGCGCCACCAGTTGCCGAGATATGGAGTTGATCACTTACTTGATTTTCGAATGTATGGGTGGGACTTAGTGTTTTTGTGGGGGTTGGACTTAGTGTTTTTGGGGAATTAGGTTAGGGTTAGGGTTAGGGTTAGAGTTAGAGTTAGGGTTAGGGTTAGGGTTAGGGTTAGGTTAGGTTAGGGTTAGGGTTAGGGTTAGGGTTAGGGTTAGAGTTAGGGTTAGGTTATAGGGATAAATGCGAAGATTGATCACCTTTGAATTGATCGACCCCCCATATCTTGTGATCCGTATCTGCTATAGAGCTGAAACATGGTTTATTATACTCCTTGGGCCCTCCCCAGTTGATTGCACTTGGTTTCGTCGGTCTAGCGCCACCAGTTGCCGAGATATGGAGTTGATCACTTACTTGATTTTCGAATGTATGGGTGGGACTTAGTGTTTTTGTGGGGGTTGGACTTAGTGTTTTTGGGGAATTTTGGACTTAGTCAATGGTTGGACTTAGTGTTTTTTGGGAATTTTGGACTTAGTCATATGGTTGGACTTAGTATTTTTTGGGAATTTTGGACTTAGTCACGTTTTGGGTGGTTTTGGTGGGGTCTTTGTTGGTTTTGAGTGGTTTTGAGTGGTTTCCAGTGGTTTTCGGGGGTCCCCAAGTGTTTTTGGAGTGGTTTGGTTAGGTTTTGGGTGGTTTTAGGGTTAGGGTTAGAGTTAGGTTATAGGGATAAATGCGAAGATTGATCACCTTTGAATTGATCGACTCCCCATATCTTGTGATCCGTATCTGCTATAGAGCTGAAACATGGTTTATTATACTCCTTGGGCCCTCCCCAGTTGATTGCACTTGGTTTCGTCGGTCTAGCGCCACCAGTTGCCGAGATATGGAGTTGATCACTTACTTGATTTTCGAATGTATGGGTGGGACTTAGTGTTTTTGTGGGGGTTGGACTTAGTGTTTTTGGGGAATTTTGGACTTAGTCAATGGTTGGACTTAGTGTTTTTTGGGAATTTTGGACTTAGTCATATGGTTGGACTTAGTATTTTTTGGGAATTTTGGACTTAGTCACGTTTTGGGTGGTTTTGGTGGGGTCTTTGTTGGTTTTGAGTGGTTTTGAGTGGTTTCCAGTGGTTTTCGGGGGTCCCCAAGTGTTTTTGGAGTGGTTTGGTTAGGTTTTGGGTGGTTTTAGGGTTAGGGTTAGAGTTAGGTTATAGGGATAAATGCGAAGATTGATCACCTTTGAATTGATCGACCCCCCATATCTTGTGATCCGTATCTGCTATAGAGCTGAAACATGGTTTATTATACTCCTTGGGCCCTCCCCAGTTGATTGCACTTGGTTTCGTCGGTCTAGCGCCACCAGTTGCCGAGATATGGAGTTGATCACTTACTTGATTTTCGAATGTATGGGTGGGACTTAGTGTTTTTGTGGGGGTTGGACTTAGTGTTTTTGGGGAATTAGGTTAGGGTTAGGGTTAGGGTTAGAGTTAGAGTTAGGGTTAGGGTTAGGGTTAGGGTTAGGTTAGGTTAGGGTTAGGGTTAGGGTTAGGGTTAGGGTTAGAGTTAGGGTTAGGTTATAGGGATAAATGCGAAGATTGATCACCTTTGAATTGATCGACCCCCCATATCTTGTGATCCGTATCTGCTATAGAGCTGAAACATGGTTTATTATACTCCTTGGGCCCTCCCCAGTTGATTGCACTTGGTTTCGTCGGTCTAGCGCCACCAGTTGCCGAGATATGGAGTTGATCACTTACTTGATTTTCGAATGTATGGGTGGGACTTAGTGTTTTTGTGGGGGTTGGACTTAGTGTTTTTGGGGAATTTTGGACTTAGTCAATGGTTGGACTTAGTGTTTTTTGGGAATTTTGGACTTAGTCATATGGTTGGACTTAGTATTTTTTGGGAATTTTGGACTTAGTCACGTTTTGGGTGGTTTTGGTGGGGTCTTTGTTGGTTTTGAGTGGTTTTGAGTGGTTTCCAGTGGTTTTCGGGGGTCCCCAAGTGTTTTTGGAGTGGTTTGGTTAGGTTTTGGGTGGTTTTAGGGTTAGGGTTAGAGTTAGGTTATAGGGATAAATGCGAAGATTGATCACCTTTGAATTGATCGACTCCCCATATCTTGTGATCCGTATCTGCTATAGAGCTGAAACATGGTTTATTATACTCCTTGGGCCCTCCCCAGTTGATTGCACTTGGTTTCGTCGGTCTAGCGCCACCAGTTGCCGAGATATGGAGTTGATCACTTACTTGATTTTCGAATGTATGGGTGGGACTTAGTGTTTTTGTGGGGGTTGGACTTAGTGTTTTTGGGGAATTTTGGACTTAGTCAATGGTTGGACTTAGTGTTTTTTGGGAATTTTGGACTTAGTCATATGGTTGGACTTAGTATTTTTTGGGAATTTTGGACTTAGTCACGTTTTGGGTGGTTTTGGTGGGGTCTTTGTTGGTTTTGAGTGGTTTTGAGTGGTTTCCAGTGGTTTTCGGGGGTCCCCAAGTGTTTTTGGAGTGGTTTGGTTAGGTTTTGGGTGGTTTTAGGGTTAGGGTTAGAGTTAGGTTATAGGGATAAATGCGAAGATTGATCACCTTTGAATTGATCGACCCCCCATATCTTGTGATCCGTATCTGCTATAGAGCTGAAACATGGTTTATTATACTCCTTGGGCCCTCCCCAGTTGATTGCACTTGGTTTCGTCGGTCTAGCGCCACCAGTTGCCGAGATATGGAGTTGATCACTTACTTGATTTTCGAATGTATGGGTGGGACTTAGTGTTTTTGTGGGGGTTGGACTTAGTGTTTTTGGGGAATTAGGTTAGGGTTAGGGTTAGGGTTAGAGTTAGAGTTAGGGTTAGGGTTAGGGTTAGGGTTAGGTTAGGTTAGGGTTAGGGTTAGGGTTAGGGTTAGGGTTAGAGTTAGGGTTAGGTTATAGGGATAAATGCGAAGATTGATCACCTTTGAATTGATCGACCCCCCATATCTTGTGATCCGTATCTGCTATAGAGCTGAAACATGGTTTATTATACTCCTTGGGCCCTCCCCAGTTGATTGCACTTGGTTTCGTCGGTCTAGCGCCACCAGTTGCCGAGATATGGAGTTGATCACTTACTTGATTTTCGAATGTATGGGTGGGACTTAGTGTTTTTGTGGGGGTTGGACTTAGTGTTTTTGGGGAATTTTGGACTTAGTCAATGGTTGGACTTAGTGTTTTTTGGGAATTTTGGACTTAGTCATATGGTTGGACTTAGTATTTTTTGGGAATTTTGGACTTAGTCACGTTTTGGGTGGTTTTGGTGGGGTCTTTGTTGGTTTTGAGTGGTTTTGAGTGGTTTCCAGTGGTTTTCGGGGGTCCCCAAGTGTTTTTGGAGTGGTTTGGTTAGGTTTTGGGTGGTTTTAGGGTTAGGGTTAGAGTTAGGTTATAGGGATAAATGCGAAGATTGATCACCTTTGAATTGATCGACTCCCCATATCTTGTGATCCGTATCTGCTATAGAGCTGAAACATGGTTTATTATACTCCTTGGGCCCTCCCCAGTTGATTGCACTTGGTTTCGTCGGTCTAGCGCCACCAGTTGCCGAGATATGGAGTTGATCACTTACTTGATTTTCGAATGTATGGGTGGGACTTAGTGTTTTTGTGGGGGTTGGACTTAGTGTTTTTGGGGAATTTTGGACTTAGTCAATGGTTGGACTTAGTGTTTTTTGGGAATTTTGGACTTAGTCATATGGTTGGACTTAGTATTTTTTGGGAATTTTGGACTTAGTCACGTTTTGGGTGGTTTTGGTGGGGTCTTTGTTGGTTTTGAGTGGTTTTGAGTGGTTTCCAGTGGTTTTCGGGGGTCCCCAAGTGTTTTTGGAGTGGTTTGGTTAGGTTTTGGGTGGTTTTAGGGTTAGGGTTAGAGTTAGGTTATAGGGATAAATGCGAAGATTGATCACCTTTGAATTGATCGACCCCCCATATCTTGTGATCCGTATCTGCTATAGAGCTGAAACATGGTTTATTATACTCCTTGGGCCCTCCCCAGTTGATTGCACTTGGTTTCGTCGGTCTAGCGCCACCAGTTGCCGAGATATGGAGTTGATCACTTACTTGATTTTCGAATGTATGGGTGGGACTTAGTGTTTTTGTGGGGGTTGGACTTAGTGTTTTTGGGGAATTAGGTTAGGGTTAGGGTTAGGGTTAGAGTTAGAGTTAGGGTTAGGGTTAGGGTTAGGGTTAGGTTAGGTTAGGGTTAGGGTTAGGGTTAGGGTTAGGGTTAGAGTTAGGGTTAGGTTATAGGGATAAATGCGAAGATTGATCACCTTTGAATTGATCGACCCCCCATATCTTGTGATCCGTATCTGCTATAGAGCTGAAACATGGTTTATTATACTCCTTGGGCCCTCCCCAGTTGATTGCACTTGGTTTCGTCGGTCTAGCGCCACCAGTTGCCGAGATATGGAGTTGATCACTTACTTGATTTTCGAATGTATGGGTGGGACTTAGTGTTTTTGTGGGGGTTGGACTTAGTGTTTTTGGGGAATTTTGGACTTAGTCAATGGTTGGACTTAGTGTTTTTTGGGAATTTTGGACTTAGTCATATGGTTGGACTTAGTATTTTTTGGGAATTTTGGACTTAGTCACGTTTTGGGTGGTTTTGGTGGGGTCTTTGTTGGTTTTGAGTGGTTTTGAGTGGTTTCCAGTGGTTTTCGGGGGTCCCCAAGTGTTTTTGGAGTGGTTTGGTTAGGTTTTGGGTGGTTTTAGGGTTAGGGTTAGAGTTAGGTTATAGGGATAAATGCGAAGATTGATCACCTTTGAATTGATCGACTCCCCATATCTTGTGATCCGTATCTGCTATAGAGCTGAAACATGGTTTATTATACTCCTTGGGCCCTCCCCAGTTGATTGCACTTGGTTTCGTCGGTCTAGCGCCACCAGTTGCCGAGATATGGAGTTGATCACTTACTTGATTTTCGAATGTATGGGTGGGACTTAGTGTTTTTGTGGGGGTTGGACTTAGTGTTTTTGGGGAATTTTGGACTTAGTCAATGGTTGGACTTAGTGTTTTTTGGGAATTTTGGACTTAGTCATATGGTTGGACTTAGTATTTTTTGGGAATTTTGGACTTAGTCACGTTTTGGGTGGTTTTGGTGGGGTCTTTGTTGGTTTTGAGTGGTTTTGAGTGGTTTCCAGTGGTTTTCGGGGGTCCCCAAGTGTTTTTGGAGTGGTTTGGTTAGGTTTTGGGTGGTTTTAGGGTTAGGGTTAGAGTTAGGTTATAGGGATAAATGCGAAGATTGATCACCTTTGAATTGATCGACCCCCCATATCTTGTGATCCGTATCTGCTATAGAGCTGAAACATGGTTTATTATACTCCTTGGGCCCTCCCCAGTTGATTGCACTTGGTTTCGTCGGTCTAGCGCCACCAGTTGCCGAGATATGGAGTTGATCACTTACTTGATTTTCGAATGTATGGGTGGGACTTAGTGTTTTTGTGGGGGTTGGACTTAGTGTTTTTGGGGAATTAGGTTAGGGTTAGGGTTAGGGTTAGAGTTAGAGTTAGGGTTAGGGTTAGGGTTAGGGTTAGGTTAGGTTAGGGTTAGGGTTAGGGTTAGGGTTAGGGTTAGAGTTAGGGTTAGGTTATAGGGATAAATGCGAAGATTGATCACCTTTGAATTGATCGACCCCCCATATCTTGTGATCCGTATCTGCTATAGAGCTGAAACATGGTTTATTATACTCCTTGGGCCCTCCCCAGTTGATTGCACTTGGTTTCGTCGGTCTAGCGCCACCAGTTGCCGAGATATGGAGTTGATCACTTACTTGATTTTCGAATGTATGGGTGGGACTTAGTGTTTTTGTGGGGGTTGGACTTAGTGTTTTTGGGGAATTTTGGACTTAGTCAATGGTTGGACTTAGTGTTTTTTGGGAATTTTGGACTTAGTCATATGGTTGGACTTAGTATTTTTTGGGAATTTTGGACTTAGTCACGTTTTGGGTGGTTTTGGTGGGGTCTTTGTTGGTTTTGAGTGGTTTTGAGTGGTTTCCAGTGGTTTTCGGGGGTCCCCAAGTGTTTTTGGAGTGGTTTGGTTAGGTTTTGGGTGGTTTTAGGGTTAGGGTTAGAGTTAGGTTATAGGGATAAATGCGAAGATTGATCACCTTTGAATTGATCGACTCCCCATATCTTGTGATCCGTATCTGCTATAGAGCTGAAACATGGTTTATTATACTCCTTGGGCCCTCCCCAGTTGATTGCACTTGGTTTCGTCGGTCTAGCGCCACCAGTTGCCGAGATATGGAGTTGATCACTTACTTGATTTTCGAATGTATGGGTGGGACTTAGTGTTTTTGTGGGGGTTGGACTTAGTGTTTTTGGGGAATTTTGGACTTAGTCAATGGTTGGACTTAGTGTTTTTTGGGAATTTTGGACTTAGTCATATGGTTGGACTTAGTATTTTTTGGGAATTTTGGACTTAGTCACGTTTTGGGTGGTTTTGGTGGGGTCTTTGTTGGTTTTGAGTGGTTTTGAGTGGTTTCCAGTGGTTTTCGGGGGTCCCCAAGTGTTTTTGGAGTGGTTTGGTTAGGTTTTGGGTGGTTTTAGGGTTAGGGTTAGAGTTAGGTTATAGGGATAAATGCGAAGATTGATCACCTTTGAATTGATCGACCCCCCATATCTTGTGATCCGTATCTGCTATAGAGCTGAAACATGGTTTATTATACTCCTTGGGCCCTCCCCAGTTGATTGCACTTGGTTTCGTCGGTCTAGCGCCACCAGTTGCCGAGATATGGAGTTGATCACTTACTTGATTTTCGAATGTATGGGTGGGACTTAGTGTTTTTGTGGGGGTTGGACTTAGTGTTTTTGGGGAATTAGGTTAGGGTTAGGGTTAGGGTTAGAGTTAGAGTTAGGGTTAGGGTTAGGGTTAGGGTTAGGTTAGGTTAGGGTTAGGGTTAGGGTTAGGGTTAGGTTAGGTTAGGGTTAGGGTTAGGGTTAGGGTTAGGGTTAGGGTTAGGGTTAGAGTTAGGGTTAGGGTTAGGGTTAGGGTTAGGGTTAGGGTTAGGGTTAGGGTTAGGGTTAGAGTTAGGGTTAGAGTTAGGGTTAGGGTTAGGGTTAGGGTTAGGGTTAGGGTTAGGGTTAGAGTTAGGGTTAGAGTTAGGGTTAGGGTTAGGGTTAGGTTAGGGTTAGGGTTAGGGTTAGGGTTAGGTTAGGTTAGAGTTAGGGTTAGAGTTAGGGTTAGGTTATAGGGATAAATGCGAAGATTGATCACCTTTGAATTGATCGACCCCCCATATCTTGTGATCCGTATCTGCTAGAGAGCTGAAACGTGGTTTATCATACTCCTTGGCCCCTCCCCAGTCGATTGCACTTGGTTTCGTCGGTCTAGCGCCACCAGGTGCCGAGATATGGAGTTGATCACTTACTTGATTTTCGAATGTATGGGTGGGACTTAGTGTTTTTGGGGCATCATGTATGGTGCGAATCGTTCATTTATTTGCAATACGATAAGTGCTCTATTTCAGAAATGACTTTGTGTTTTGTCTTCATTCTTGTTAGAATTAAATTGTCATACTACTGTCTTAAAAAAAAAGATTTTCATGTTATGAATCAAAGTTTTATAGAAATAAAAAAAACAGATATTTGTCTCTTGTCACAATATATTTATGGTATGTAAAAAAGTCTTATTGGAAAAATTATATATCTATATATTTAAATATACATTTAGATACATACATATACAACATTCCCTTTTCACGTGTATATGATTTTAACAGGTTCACACGTTATGTGACATCTACATCTTGTGGTCACACAAAGGTACTGCACTGTCGAGTATCCTTTTTATATGTAGTATTTTTGTAGAATCTAACAAACAGAATATACAATATATATAATATAAATCTATCAATGTATTTCTCACGTGTTCACTACCTCTTTTTGTGAAAACCAACCGAAAAAATAAATTATTTACAGTCACACCAAAGAAGACTCCCCCACTGTGATTGAATTTATTATTTTTATTCTGTTCTATTTGAAAATGTATAAGTATTTTATTTCAGAAATGACTTTGTTTTTAAATATTCACTCTAGGGCAAATGCCTGAAGGTGAGGAGACTGGTGTGTAGGTTTTTCTCGTGCTTTTACACAGATAAAATAATAATAAAGATAATAATGATTCTTACAAATGAATGAATCAATGCACAATTAAATTAAACTGGAGAAAGTTTTATTTGAATTTAAATGTATTTACAATAGCATTGATAAAAAATAAACTCATCTTGATAAATCACACTTAACTGATGTATAATACATATGTGTATATGCATATGTGCATGTATATTTGTGTATGTATGTATATGGTTTTCACAGGTTCTCATGTCTTTAGGGGTTTAGGGTCTTTGAGGGGCTCGTCCCGATCGCGACGTAAGTGGTCCGGCGTCTCTGTCATGTTCCACTTCAAAATGAGCCCTGTTGAGTTTTGGCACAAGTGGCGCGAGTGAGGCATCACATATGGTTCGGTGCCTATACCCGGGGCCTTGTGGGTCCCACGGAGACCAGAGCGGGCCCAGGTAGGGTGTCGGGGGGCGGGCTTTGGATCGCGGGCGGTCCCGTCTCTCTAACACCACCAGGAGCCGAGTTACAGGGTCGATCCCACCAATAGCCCTATAAGCGTTAGGGTTAGGGTTAGGGTTTGTGTTAGGTTATAGGGATAAATGCGAAGATTGATCACCTTTGAATTGATCGACCCCCCATATCTTGTGATCCGTATCTGCTAGAGAGCTGAAACGTGGTTTATCATACTCCTTGGCCCCTCCCCAGTCGATTGCACTTGGTTTCGTCGGTCTAGCGCCACCAGGTGCCGAGATATGGAGTTGATCACTTACTTGATTTTCGAATGTATGGGTGGGACTTAGTGTTTTTGGGTGGGTTGGACTTAGTGTTTTTTGGGAATTTTGGACTTAGTCATATGGTTGGTCTTAGTGTTTTTGTGGGGGTTGGACTTAGTGTTTTTTAGGAATTTTGGACTTAGTCATATGGTTGGACTTAGTCTTTTTTGGGAATTTTGGACTTAGTCATATGGTTGCACTTAGTGTTTTTGTGGGGGTTGGACTTAGTGTTTTTTAGGAATTTTGGACTTAGTCATATGGTTGGACTTAGTCTTTTTTGGGAATTTTGGACTTAGTCATATGGTTGCACTTAGTGTTTTTGTGGGGGTTGGACTTAGTGTTTTTGGGGAATTTTGGACTTAGTCAATGGTTAGGGTTAGGGTTAGAGTTAGGGTTAGAGTTAGAGTTAGGTTATAGGGATAAATGCGAAGATTGATCACCTTTGAATTGATCGACCCCCCATATCTTGTGATCCGTATCTGCTAGAGAGCTGAAACGTGGTTTATCATACTCCTTGGCCCCTCCCCAGTCGATTGCACTTGGTTTCGTCGGTCTAGCGCCACCAGGTGCCGAGATATGGAGTTGATCACTTACTTGATTTTCGAATGTATGGGTGGGACTTAGTGTTTTTGGGGCATCATGTATGGTGCGAATCGTTCATTTATTTGCAATACGATAAGTGCTCTATTTCAGAAATGACTTTGTGTTTTGTCTTCATTCTTGTTAGAATTAAATTGTCATACTACTGTCTTAAAAAAAAAGATTTTCATGTTATGAATCAAAGTTTTATAGAAATAAAAAAAACAGATATTTGTCTCTTGTCACAATATATTTATGGTATGTAAAAAAGTCTTATTGGAAAAATTATATATCTATATATTTAAATATACATTTAGATACATACATATACAACATTCCCTTTTCACGTGTATATGATTTTAACAGGTTCACACGTTATGTGACATCTACATCTTGTGGTCACACAAAGGTACTGCACTGTCGAGTATCCTTTTTATATGTAGTATTTTTGTAGAATCTAACAAACAGAATATACAATATATATAATATAAATCTATCAATGTATTTCTCACGTGTTCACTACCTCTTTTTGTGAAAACCAACCGAAAAAATAAATTATTTACAGTCACACCAAAGAAGACTCCCCCACTGTGATTGAATTTATTATTTTTATTCTGTTCTATTTGAAAATGTATAAGTATTTTATTTCAGAAATGACTTTGTTTTTAAATATTCACTCTAGGGCAAATGCCTGAAGGTGAGGAGACTGGTGTGTAGGTTTTTCTCGTGCTTTTACACAGATAAAATAATAATAAAGATAATAATGATTCTTACAAATGAATGAATCAATGCACAATTAAATTAAACTGGAGAAAGTTTTATTTGAATTTAAATGTATTTACAATAGCATTGATAAAAAATAAACTCATCTTGATAAATCACACTTAACTGATGTATAATACATATGTGTATATGCATATGTGCATGTATATTTGTGTATGTATGTATATGGTTTTCACAGGTTCTCATGTCTTTAGGGGTTTAGGGTCTTTGAGGGGCTCGTCCCGATCGCGACGTAAGTGGTCCGGCGTCTCTGTCATGTTCCACTTCAAAATGAGCCCTGTTGAGTTTTGGCACAAGTGGCGCGAGTGAGGCATCACATATGGTTCGGTGCCTATACCCGGGGCCTTGTGGGTCCCACGGAGACCAGAGCGGGCCCAGGTAGGGTGTCGGGGGGCGGGCTTTGGATCGCGGGCGGTCCCGTCTCTCTAACACCACCAGGAGCCGAGTTACAGGGTCGATCCCACCAATAGCCCTATAAGCGTTAGGGTTAGGGTTAGGGTTTGTGTTAGGTTATAGGGATAAATGCGAAGATTGATCACCTTTGAATTGATCGACCCCCCATATCTTGTGATCCGTATCTGCTAGAGAGCTGAAACGTGGTTTATCATACTCCTTGGCCCCTCCCCAGTCGATTGCACTTGGTTTCGTCGGTCTAGCGCCACCAGGTGCCGAGATATGGAGTTGATCACTTACTTGATTTTCGAATGTATGGGTGGGACTTAGTGTTTTTGGGTGGGTTGGACTTAGTGTTTTTTGGGAATTTTGGACTTAGTCATATGGTTGGTCTTAGTGTTTTTGTGGGGGTTGGACTTAGTGTTTTTTAGGAATTTTGGACTTAGTCATATGGTTGGACTTAGTGTTTTTTGGGAATTTTGGACTTAGTCATATGGTTGCACTTAGTGTTTTTGTGGGGGTTGGACTTAGTGTTTTTTAGGAATTTTGGACTTAGTCATATGGTTGGACTTAGTCTTTTTTGGGAATTTTGGACTTAGTCATATGGTTGCACTTAGTGTTTTTGTGGGGGTTGGACTTAGTGTTTTTGGGGAATTTTGGACTTAGTCAATGGTTAGGGTTAGGTTAGGGTTAGGGTTAGGGTTAGGGTTAGAGTTAGGGTTAGGGTTAGGGTTAGAGTTAGGTTATAGGGATAAATGCGAAGATTGATCACCTTTGAATTGATCGACCCCCCATATCTTGTGATCCGTATCTGCTAGAGAGCTGAAACGTGGTTTATCATACTCCTTGGCCCCTCCCCAGTCGATTGCACTTGGTTTCGTCGGTCTAGCGCCACCAGGTGCCGAGATATGGAGTTGATCACTTACTTGATTTTCGAATGTATGGGTGGGACTTAGTGTTTTTGGGTGGGTTGGACTTAGTGTTTTTTGGGAATTTTGGACTTAGTCATATGGTTGGTCTTAGTGTTTTTGTGGGGGTTGGACTTAGTGTTTTTTAGGAATTTTGGACTTAGTCATATGGTTGGACTTAGTCTTTTTTGGGAATTTTGGACTTAGTCATATGGTTGCACTTAGTGTTTTTGTGGGGGTTGGACTTAGTGTTTTTTAGGAATTTTGGACTTAGTCATATGGTTGGACTTAGTCTTTTTTGGGAATTTTGGACTTAGTCATATGGTTGCACTTAGTGTTTTTGTGGGGGTTGGACTTAGTGTTTTTGGGGAATTTTGGACTTAGTCAATGGTTAGGGTTAGGGTTAGAGTTAGGGTTAGAGTTAGAGTTAGGTTATAGGGATAAATGCGAAGATTGATCACCTTTGAATTGATCGACCCCCCATATCTTGTGATCCGTATCTGCTAGAGAGCTGAAACGTGGTTTATCATACTCCTTGGCCCCTCCCCAGTCGATTGCACTTGGTTTCGTCGGTCTAGCGCCACCAGGTGCCGAGATATGGAGTTGATCACTTACTTGATTTTCGAATGTATGGGTGGGACTTAGTGTTTTTGGGGCATCATGTATGGTGCGAATCGTTCATTTATTTGCAATACGATAAGTGCTCTATTTCAGAAATGACTTTGTGTTTTGTCTTCATTCTTGTTAGAATTAAATTGTCATACTACTGTCTTAAAAAAAAAGATTTTCATGTTATGAATCAAAGTTTTATAGAAATAAAAAAAACAGATATTTGTCTCTTGTCACAATATATTTATGGTATGTAAAAAAGTCTTATTGGAAAAATTATATATCTATATATTTAAATATACATTTAGATACATACATATACAACATTCCCTTTTCACGTGTATATGATTTTAACAGGTTCACACGTTATGTGACATCTACATCTTGTGGTCACACAAAGGTACTGCACTGTCGAGTATCCTTTTTATATGTAGTATTTTTGTAGAATCTAACAAACAGAATATACAATATATATAATATAAATCTATCAATGTATTTCTCACGTGTTCACTACCTCTTTTTGTGAAAACCAACCGAAAAAATAAATTATTTACAGTCACACCAAAGAAGACTCCCCCACTGTGATTGAATTTATTATTTTTATTCTGTTCTATTTGAAAATGTATAAGTATTTTATTTCAGAAATGACTTTGTTTTTAAATATTCACTCTAGGGCAAATGCCTGAAGGTGAGGAGACTGGTGTGTAGGTTTTTCTCGTGCTTTTACACAGATAAAATAATAATAAAGATAATAATGATTCTTACAAATGAATGAATCAATGCACAATTAAATTAAACTGGAGAAAGTTTTATTTGAATTTAAATGTATTTACAATAGCATTGATAAAAAATAAACTCATCTTGATAAATCACACTTAACTGATGTATAATACATATGTGTATATGCATATGTGCATGTATATTTGTGTATGTATGTATATGGTTTTCACAGGTTCTCATGTCTTTAGGGGTTTAGGGTCTTTGAGGGGCTCGTCCCGATCGCGACGTAAGTGGTCCGGCGTCTCTGTCATGTTCCACTTCAAAATGAGCCCTGTTGAGTTTTGGCACAAGTGGCGCGAGTGAGGCATCACATATGGTTCGGTGCCTATACCCGGGGCCTTGTGGGTCCCACGGAGACCAGAGCGGGCCCAGGTAGGGTGTCGGGGGGCGAGCTTTGGATCGCGGGCGGTCCCGTCTCTCTAACACCACCAGGAGCCGAGTTACAGGGTCGATCCCACCAATAGCCCTATAAGCGTTAGG
>NW_026775107.1:0-2000 GCF_963082965.1 Carassius carassius | reverse complement strand
TTCTACTTACAGGAGGTCCAGCAAAGCCAGCAGGTCCGGGTGCACCAATCTCACCGCGATCGCCCTAACAGGAAGATGAAAGAATAATGAATAAGAAGAAGTCTAAAGATAACCTTTAAAACTTATGACAGAACCACCAACTCCATTCTTTTTTTCTGTTTGCTGTCTAGTTGTAATAAACAAATGAATGTTTTGCTTACAGGGGCACCACGAGCACCAGGAGCACCAATTGAACCAATGGGACCAGTTTCACCCTGTGAGAAAAGAAAAAGAGTAATGAACAAGAGAATTAAACAATCTCCTCAAATCATTTTAGCATCCACCGACTGGATGAGACATTCACCTTAGCGCCATTGGGACCAGAAGGACCAGGTGGACCAATTGGACCAGTTAAACCCTGTGAAAAAAAATGTCAGAAACATCATTACTTAAGATAAGCAAGAAAAAGTAAGCAATTTGCATACATCTGCTGTCTTATTAGTACTTACTCTTGCACCATCTTTGCCAGGAGCACCTTCAGGTCCTTTCTCTCCACTGTCACCCTAATAAAATGAAGCAGTCAGTAAGTCACTCAGTCATTCTGTAGATTAATACCATGAATTTAGGATTATGTAAACTCTGAGTACCGTTTTTAAAGACACTTACTCTGTCACCTTTAGATCCAGGGATTCCAACAGCTCCTCTCTCACCAGGCATGCCCTGCAGACCAGGAGGGCCCTGAGCTCCAGCAGCACCAGCTGGTCCAATTGCACCCTGTTGGAAATCAAGCAGAGATGGGAGGGCGAATTTGAGAGATTATTTTTAAAGTCAGTAATACTTTTGTTCAGTGCAGGATGCATATGACAGTCAAGCCTTTTATATTGTTACAAAATATCTATTTCACATAAATGCTGAACTTTCTATTCATCAAAGAATCTTTAAAAAGGTATCACAGTAGCCACGTAAAATATTAAGCAGCACAAGTGTTCAACATCAATAATAATAAGAAATGAACACCAAATCAGCATATTTTAATGATTTCTGATTGTGCCAAAGTCAAAATACATGATAATATCTCACTATACTGCTGTTTTACTGTGCTTCTGATCAAATTAATGCAATTCAACATTTTAAAAACTTACCAACCACAAACTTTTGAACAATAAGGTATTCATTCATTTGACTATTTAAGAAGCTTAAGAATGAAGAATGGAGAGATTTGAGATGGAACAATACAGTAGAGCACAATGTCAGTCAGATGTGATCTCACCTTAGGTCCATCAGTACCGGGAGTTCCTGGAAGTCCTCTTGGTCCCTGGAGACCCTGAGGGCCAGCGCCTCCTCTCTCACCAGGGAAACCACGTTCACCCTAAGAGAAGCACAGGCAAGACTTATTTTTGTATAATGACACATTACTGCTGATTTCCAGTAATAATTAGGAGTCTTCTTAATTAAAGATAGAGACTCACTCTTGGTCCAGTGGGACCAGCAGCACCACCCTCTCCGGGAACACCCTACAGAGAGAAAGAAGAGAAATTCAGCATAATTGGGATACTTAAAGTCACTAATTAAATCTCAAAGGCACAAATGGAGAATTAAAACAAATATCTTAAGTGATCCTCACCTGGTCACCAGGTTTACCAGGCTCTCCAGAAGCTCCAGTAGGCCCCGGTAGACCCTGTGCAGAAACAGAGTACAGTAATTCTCAGAAAACCCTGATCCCATGAAACCTAACTAAATAAATAATTACTCTTTGAGTCCTGATTCCTTGTTCGGCTTCGGTAATTTAAAAAGAGTGCAGTTTTCTCTTTCACAATTGAAAAACAGTAGAATATTCATTTGAATGTACCTGGAAGCCAGGTGGACCAGGCTGACCCTGCTCTCCTCTCTCACCAGCTGGACCCTAAAAGCACATTGAAATCATGATTTAGTCTTCAAGAAAGTGTTTCAGACCATGGTAATTTATTGACTGACTGAAAGAATTGAGGTCATAAGCCATTGTGAGTAATGTGATGCAATAC
>NW_026775106.1:632696-635196 GCF_963082965.1 Carassius carassius | reverse complement strand
AAAGATGTCACTCTATACAGGACCAACCAGACCAGCCCCAGGTGGAGCAGAACCAGCCCTAACCCAGCCAATCCATCGAGACACACTCCAGCAAACTACATCCCAGTCCACAGCTCATCTAGAGCCCCGACCGGACCTCCACCCAGAGGTCCACCGCCCGGAGCTCCAGCACCCAGACAGGACCCCTACAGACAGAGACCGCTCTACAACAGCCCCACAGCTCCAGCAGCTGAAGCCCGTCCACAGCAGAGCCCGGCCCAGCCAGGCAGACTGAGCTACGCCCAAGCTGTCAGCGGAGGAGCAGACCACCCTAACGCTGAACTCCACAACATCCAACACATGCTGAGTATCATCTGCTCTCACCTACTAACACACAGTGGACAGTGGTAAACAAAAAAAACTATTATTCTGTGGTATTAATGTACATTTAATATGGAATTGTTGATGTTTTGAGTTTCTACCACAACCTTAACCACATCTTTCATTCTTCTAATTTTAATCTGTAGTAATTTTGCATCATTTCTCTTTTCTCAAAATAGCAAACAAACCATAGACATTAATTTAAAAGTTTACGATAAAATCACTTAGTTTTTCTACGTGGAATATTCAAGGTCTAAACTCCTCAGTCTTTGGCCTAAAAAGTAGACATTCTGATTTTATGAAAGAACTACAAGACCTAGATGTGATCATCTTACAGGAAACCTGGTGCAGAGGAGATGCGTTCACTAGCTGTCCCTCAGGATACAGAGAGATAATATTACCATCCGTCAAACTCTCATCAGTCACACAAGGGAGAGACTCGGGAGGGATGATAATATGGATTAAATCTGAACTGCCCATAGAACTAATAAAAAAAGAACATCACTTGTGGCTAAAAATACAAAAAGGAATGATATCAGCATCTAAGCCTGTTTTCCTTTGTGCAGTTTACATTCCACCCCTCGAGTCTCCGTATTTCCAAGAGGAAACTTTCCAGAACATAGAGAGAGAAATCAGCCATTTCCAGGCCCAGGGAAATGTGCTGCTTATGGGCGATCTAAACGCCAGAACAGGAGCAGAATTAGATTTCATCGAATCGCACGGTAGCAGATTCATCACAGGCAATAACCACTTATTCCCTTCTCACCCCAGCAGACAAAACTGTGATGAAACCGTGAACGCTCACGGACGGCAGCTGCTGCAGCTCTGCCGAGGACTGGCTCTGTACATCGTCAACGGGAGACTGCGAGGGGACTCGCTCGGCCGATACACCTACAGCTCAGCTCTGGGGAACAGCACTGTAGACTATACCATCACAGATCTCCACCTTTCCTCTCTGAGAGCATTCACAGTCAAACCCCTCAAACCTTTCTCAGACCACAGCCAAATCATCCTCTATATAAAGCAATCTGAAACATCACCCCAACCAATTAGGACCCCATATCAAATGAGCAAAATAATGTCTTTCAAATGGACAGAAACCAGTGCCAGTAATTACAGCACTGCCGTCGAATCTTCAGAAATACAATCCCTCATACATTCATTCCAAATACAGGAATACCCCAAAAACCAATTCGGCATCAATCAGGAAGTACAAGACCTAAACAACATATTCTACAAAACAGCACAAAAAAGTAATTTGGCAATTGTTAAACCAAAGAAAAAATATTTAGATACTGACAAATGGTTTGATTTGGACTGTAAGGCTCTGAGAAAAAACCTCAGAAACTTATCAAATCAAAAACACAGACAACCAGATAATCCGGACCTCCGCCTTCTTTACTGTGAGGCACTAAAACAGTATAAAGCCACACTCCGGCGGAAAAAAGCACAGTTTTTGCAAAGCCAGTTTGAAGAAATTGAAAAAAAAAATCTATAAACTCACACAAATTTTGGGATAAATGGAAATTGCTGTACAAACCAAATCAAGAAGTGCTGGCAATCCAAGATGGGGAGAAGTGGAAAAACCACTTCCAGGAATTATACACCCCAACTGAAATTCAAAATTCTAATCAAAATGAAATAATTAATAAACTAGACAATTTGGAAAGATCAATTAAAACAAACCAAAACCCTTTAGATTTCCCCATAACAATGAAAGAATTGGAAGAAAAATTAGGAGTCCTTGAGTCCAAGAAAGCCTGTGGTGTAGACAGCATCCTGAACGAGATGCTGAAACACACAGAGCAAAGCTTCAGACTGGCCATGCTCAAACTGTTCAATGATGTTCTGTGTGTAGGGTTCTTCCCTGAGATCTGGAACCAGGGCCTCATCAGCCCCATCCACAAGAGCGGAGACAAACTAGACCCCAACAACTACCGAGGCATCTGTGTGAACAGTAACCTGGGGAAGGTTCTCTGCAGCATCTTAAACGCCAGACTTTTACACTTCCTTATGAAGCACAATGCCTTGAGTAAATCCCAAATTGGCTTTCTTCCAAAATGTCGCACATCCGATCACATTTTTACATTACAAACACTAATTGACAAATATGTACATCAAAACAAAGAACAAATTTTTG
>NW_026775106.1:595196-627696 GCF_963082965.1 Carassius carassius | reverse complement strand
TATAAGTCCGATTTAAACCATGCTAATGCACTTCCACTGATGCCAACAAAGTATTCAAGTCTATGCAAAAGAATGTTGTGGTCAATTGTGTCAAACGCAGCACTAAGATCCAATAAAACTAATAGAGAGATACACCCACGATCAGATGATAAGAGCAGATCATTTGTAACTCTAAGGAGAGCAGTCTCAGTACTATGATACGGTCTAAATCCTGACTGGAAATCCTCACATATACCATTTTTCTCTAAGAAGGAATATAATTGTGAGGATACCACCTTTTCTAGTATCTTGGACAGAAAAGGGAGATTCGAGATTGGTCTATAATTAACTAGTTCTTTGGGGTCAAGTTGTGGCTTTTTGATGAGAGGCTTAATAACAGCCAGTTTGAAGGTTTTGGGGACATGTCCTAATGACAATGAGGAATTAATAATAGTCAGAAGAGGATCTATGACTTCTGGAAGCACCTCTTTCAGGAGCTTAGATGGTATAGGGTCTAACATACATGTGGTTGGTTTAGATGATTTAACAAGTTTATACAATTCTTCCTCTCCTATAGTAGAGAATGAGTGGAACTGTTCCTCAGGGGATCTATAGTGCACTGTCTGATGTGATACTGTAGCTGACGGCTGAAGGGTTGCAATTGTATCTCTAATAGTATCGATTTTAGAAGTAAAGTAGTTCATAAAGTCATTACTGCTGTGGTGTTGGGAAATGTCAACACTTGTTGAGGCTTTATTTTTCGTTAATTTAGCCACTGTATTGAATAAATACCTGGGGTTATGATTGTTTTCTTCTAAAAGAGAAGAAAAGTAATCGGATCTAGCAGTTTTTAATGCTTTTCTGTAGGATATGTTACTTTCCTGCCAAGCAATACGAAATACCTCTAGTTTTGTTTTCCTCCAGCTGCGCTCCATTTTTCGGGCTGCTCTCTTTAGGGTGCGAGTATGCTCATTATACCATGGTGTCAAACTGTTTTCCTTAACCTTCCTTAAGCGTAAAGGAGCAACTTTATTTAAAGTGCTAGAAAAGAGAGAGTCCATAGTTTCTGTTACATCATCAAGTTGTTCTGAGGTTTTGGATATGCTAAGGAATTTGGATACATCAGGAAGATAACTTAAAAAGCAGTCTTTTGTGTTAGAAGTGATGGTTCTTCCATACTTGTAACAAGAAGTAGAATTTACAATTTTGGCTATATGAATTTTGCAAAGAACTAAATAATGATCTGAGATATCATCACTTGGCTGAATAATTTCAACACCATCAACATCAATTCCATGTGACAGTATTAAATCTAGAGTATGATTTCGACAATGAGTAGGTCCTGAAACGTGTTGTCTAACACCAATAGAGTTCAGAATGTCTATAAATGCTGATCCCAATGCATCGTTTTCATTATCAACATGGATATTAAAATCACCAACTATTAAAACTTTATCTGCAGCCAGAACTAACTCAGATGTAAAATCACCAAACTCTTTAATAAAGTCTGTATGGTGCCCTGGTGGCCTGTATACAGTAGCCAGTACAAACATAACAGGGGATTTATCATTAACATTTGTTTCTTTGGATAATGTTATATGAAGTACCATTACTTCAAACGAGTTATACTTGTAGCCTGCTCTCTGAGAAATCCTGAAAACGTTGTTATAAATTGAAGCAACACCTCCACCTTTGCCTTTTAGACGTGGCTCATGTTTATAACAGTAATCTTGGGGGGTGGACTCATTTAAAATAATGTAATCATCAGGTTTTAGCCAGGTTTCTGTCAAACAGAGCACATCTATATTATGATCAGTGATCATATTATTTACAAAAAGTGTTTTCGTAGAAAGGGATCTGATATTCAATAAGCCAAGCTTTATCATTTGTTTATCCATATTGCTTCTGTTTTTTATTTGTTGAACCTCAATTAAATTGTTAATCTTAACTTGGTTTGGACATTTTTTGTATTTTCTAGTTTGGGGAACAGACACAGTCTCTATAGTGTGATATCTAGGTGAAAAAGTCTCTATGTGCTGAGAATTAACTGACCTCTGTGACGGGAGGCAGCTAGCAGACGGTCGGTTTAGCCAGTCTGTCTGTTTCCTGACCTGGGCCCCAGTTAGTCAAGTATAAACACTAAGACTATTTGCCATATTTCTAGAGAGAAGAGTGGCGCCACCCCAGGAGGGATGAAGACCATCTCTTTTAAACAGGTCAGGTCTGCCCCAAAAGCTCGTCCAATTGTCTATGAAACCTATGTTATTCTGTGGGCACCACTTAGACATCCAGCCATTGAGTGATGACAATCTGCTATGCATCTCATCACCACGGTAAGCAGGGAGGGGACCAGAGCATATTACAGTGTGTGTGTGTGTGTGAGAGAGAGAGAGATAGAGTGAGAGAGTGTGTGTGTGAGAGAGAGAGAGAGTGTGTGTATGTGTGTGTGTGTGTGTTTGTGATTGAGAGAGAGAGTGTGTGTATGTGTGTGTGTGTGTGTTAGTGAGAGAGAGAGAGAGAGAGTGTGTGTGAGAGAGAGAGAGTGTGTGTGTGTGTGTGTGTGTTAGTGAGAGAGAGAGAGTGTGTGTGTGAGAGAGAGTGTGTGTGTGTGTGTGAGAGAGAGAGAGAGAGAGTGTGTGTGTGTGTGTGTGTGTGAGAGAGAGAGAGAGCGAGAGAGAGAGAGAGAGAGAGAGTGTGTGTGTGTGTGTGAGCGAGAGAGAGAGAGAGTGTGTGTGTGTGTGTGAGCGAGAGAGAGAGAGAGATAGTGTGTGTGTGTGTGTGTGTGTGTGTGTGTGTGAGAGAGAGAGCGAGAGAGAGAGAGAGAGAGTGTGTGTGTGTGTGTGAGCGAGAGAGAGAGAGAGAGAGTGTGTGTGTGTGTGTGTGTGTGTGAGCGAGAGAGAGAGAGAGAGAGTGACCAGTTTGAAGAGATCGAAAAATCTATCAATTCAAACAAATTCTGGGACAAATGGAAATTATTAAACAAATCAAATCAAGAAGATCTGGCTATCCAAGATGGAGAGATATGGAAAAATCATTTCGAAGAATTATATAGCTCAACTGAAATTCAAAACTCTAATCAAAATGAAATAAGTAAAAAACTAGACACTTTAGAAAGATCAATAAAAGCAAATCAAAACCCCTTAGATTTCCCCATAACACTAAAAGAGTTGGAAGATAAATTACAGGTCCTCGAGTCCAAGAAAGCCTGCGGTGTTGACGGCATCCTGAACGAGATGCTGAAACACACAGAGCAAAGCTTCAGACTGGCCATGCTCAAACTCTTCAATGATGTTCTGTGTGTAGGGTTCTTCCCTGAGATCTGGAACCAGGGCCTCATTAGCCCCATCCACAAGAGCGGAGACAAACTAGACCCCAACAACTACCGAGGCATCTGTGTGAACAGTAACCTGGGGAAGGTTTTCTGTAGCATCTTGAACACAAGACTCTCAGACTTCCTTATCAAACACAATGCCTTGAGTAAATGTCAAATTGTGTTCCTTCCAAAATGTCGCACTTCTGATCACATTTTTACATTACAAACACTGATTGATAAGTATGTACATCAAAACAAAAGTCAAATTTTCGCCTGTTTTATTGATTTCAAGAAAGCATTCGACTCAATCTGGCATGAAGGACTATTCCTAAAACTAATTGACAGTGGAATAGGAGGTAAATTCTATGATTTGATCAAATCCATGTACACAATCAGCCAATTTGCTGTTAAAATTGGAAACAAAAGAACAGAGTTCTTTCTTCAGAGGCGTGGAGTGAGACAGGGATGCAGTTTAAGCCCCACCCTCTTCAACATTTACATCAACCAATTGGCCAATATGTTAGAACACGCTCCCATTCAAGGTCTCACTCTCCACGACACAGAGATCAAGTGTCTCCTTTACGCAGATGACCTGGTTCTCCTGTCGCCCACTAAACAAGGGCTTCAGGACGGCCTGGATCTGCTGGAGGATTACTGTCAGTCCTGGGCCCTGACTGTAAACCTCCAAAAAACTAAAGTAATGATTTTCCAAAAACGCTCCAGACCTCAGGGACCAACACACACATTCACACAGAACCATTGAAATCGCAAAAACATACACTTACCTCGGCCTAAAAATTACTCCAACAGGTAACTTTACTTTGGCTGTGAATGAACTCAAAGAGAAAGCTCAAAGGGCTTTCTATACCATAAAAAGATCAATTAAAATTGATATTCCAATCCAAATCTGGCTCAAACTTTTCAAATCAGTAATTGAACCAATCGTACTATATGGCAGTGAAGTGTGGGGTCCATCTATAAAATTTTATTTTTTAAACTGGGAAAAACATCCAATTGAAAATATGCATTTAGATTTCTGTAAAAGAATACTAGAATAAGTCCAAAGAAAAACACCAAACAATGGATGCAGGGCAGAATTAGGCCAATACCCTCTCCTTCTAAACATCCAAAAAAGAGCCATCAAATTCTGGAAACACCTAAAGACAAGCGACCCCAGCTCATACCATTATAAAGCCCTGAAACACCAAGAGCTGAGCCCCACGACGAGTCCTCTTCTTCACACTCTCTCACAAACACACACACACACACTCACACACTCTCTCACACAGACACACACACACACACACACACACACAGACTGACTGAGATCAAACCGACTGAGATCAGCCAGCCTCAGGACTCACACACACACACACACACACACACACACACACACACACACACACAGACTGACTGACTGAGATCACACTGACTGAGATCAGCCAGCCTCAGGACTCACACACACTCTCAACCATTCGGCCCACACAAATCATCAACACAGAAAAAGACAAGTACATCATCCATATGACAAACACCATTAAAAACCAACACAAACTAGAATGCTATTCGGCACTAAATCGAGAGTACACCATGGCACACTACCTGAGCACAGTGACTGATGTCAAACTCAGGAAAACATTGACGATGTACAGACTCAGCGAGCACAGTCTGGCCGTAGAGACGGGCCGGCGCAGACAAACCTGGCTCTCCCGTGACGAGAGACTCTGCTCCCACTGCATTCTGGGAGAGATCGAAACAGAGCTGCACTTCCTCACTCAATGCCCCAAATACCAAACCATTAGAAACCACTATTATCCCAAAATAAACAAATTATTTCCCCATTTTAATAATTGCACCCCAACCGAAAAACTCACCTTCATTCTCGGGGAAAAATCTGAATGTGCAAATATAGCGGCAAGATTTATATTAGCCTGCCAACTCCTGAGACACAGCCAAGACACAAACATCCAGAGAATATACCAATACTCATGACTGTAGATAATGCTGAACCCAGTTATTAATTAAATAAATAAATAAATGAATAAATAATCTGTAAATAATAAATAATCCGTTACATAACTCTTAGAACGTCATATGTTTATATGCATCCATGTGTTTAAATATTGTTCTTCTAATATTACTTGTTCAAATGTTATTTTAATTGCTATATTGTTCCAAATTACACTGTTGTATATGTTCTCTTTTCATATGTATGCTGTGGCAATGCAAAATGTACTTTTGTCATGCCAATAAAGCTAACTGAATTGAATTGAATTGAATTGAGTGTGTGAGCGAGAGAGAGAGAGTGTGTGTGTGTGTGTGTGTGAGAGCGAGAGAGAGAGAGAGAGAGAGAGAGAGAGAGAGAGTGTGTGTGTGTGTGTGTCTGTGTGAGAGAGAGAGAGAGTCCCCCTACTTTAGCGAAGACACGTTCTCCACATTAGAGGAAGAGATGAGACACTTCCAGGCTCAGGGACACGTGCTCCTCTGTGGAGACCTGGACTACAGCCGGACTTCACTGACACACAAGGGAGCAAATACATCAACAACAAACTGACTGTTAATAATAACACATTCTCCAATATTCACAGAAATAACCATGATCATATAGTGAATAAGAATGGGAGAGACCTCCTGCAGCTCTGTCGAAGCCTGGGTCTGTATATCATCAACGTTAGATTACGAGGAGACACTTTAGGGAGATTCATGTTTTGCTCACCTCTGGGGAATAGCACAGTTGCCTATATGATAACAGACATAGATCCTTCATCTCTCAGATCATTCACTGTTAGAGATATAACCTCTCTGTCCGATCACAGTCAAATCACTGTGTATCTCAAAAAGACTGAAAATAACATTAACACAAAGCCCAGTAAACTGTACAACATCAGAAAACCATACAGATGGGCTGAAAACAGCGCTGAAGAATATCAGAAAGCACTTCGCAGACAAAAAATACAAGCACTGATAGATAACTTTCTAAATAACATCCATGCTCACACCAATGAAGGTGTCAATCTTGCGGTCAAAGATTTAAATTACATAATTGAAAAATCAGCAAAAATATCCAAATTGAAAACAAAAAAAGGAAAAAAATCAAATACCCAAAAATGCCAAAAATTGGTTTGATCAGGACTACCAAACTACTCGCAAACAACTGAGAACACTGTCAAATCAGAAACACAGAGATCCAAATAATACACAGATACGCCTTCTTTACTGTGCAACACTAAAACAATACAAACATACACTCAGAACCAAAAAAGCACAATACACCCAAAACCAACTCACAATAATTGAGAAGTCAGTGAACACAAACCAATTTTGGAATAACTGGAACAATCTGAAAAAAAAAATATCATGAAGAATTGGCAATCCAAAATGGAGAAATATGGGAAAATCATTTCCAAACATTGTTTAATAAAGTACTAACAGATACAAACCGTTAACCAAACCATCAACCAACTGGGAAAACTAGAATTAGCAATCAAAGATAACCAAAACCCATTAGATTTCACAATAACTGATAAAGAACTTCATCAAGGCTTGATCACACCAATCTTTAAAAACAGAGATAAATTTGATCCTAACAACTACAGAGGCATCTGTGTGAGCAGCAACCTAGGAAAGTTATTCTGTAGCATAATAAACGCTTGACTATTAGTCTATTATTATGTTAAGTCATCACCACACACAAGTCAAGTCAAGTCAAGTCATCTTTATTTATATAGAGCTTTAAACAAAATACATTGTGTCAAAGCAACTGAACAACATTCATTAGGAAAACATATTGGATCCGGGTGACTGCAGTGACCCTCTGATCTGGACACAGGCTGGATCTGGTGGCTACGGTGACCTCGGAATTAGAGAGAAACAGACTAATATTAGCGTAGATGCCATTCTTCTAATGATGTAGCAAGTACATAGGTTGTTATGGGAAGTGTTCCCGGTTCCGGTTTACCTAATTAATGCAGCCTAAAAATCCTTTAACGGATTTGGATAATAAAAGCATATTAGTATGTTATGTGTAAGCCAGGTTAAAGAGATGGGTCTATAATCTAGATTTAAACTGCAAGAGTGTGTCTGCCTCCCGAACAATGTTAGGTAGGTTATTCCAGAGTTTAGGCGCCAAATAGGAAAAGGATCTGCCGCCTGCAGTTGATTTTGATATTCTAGGTATTATCAAATTGCCTGAGTTTTGAGAACGTAGTGGAGGTAGAGGATTATAATGTAAAAGGAGCTCATTCAAATACTGAGGTGCTAAACAATTCAGGGCTTTATAAGTAATAAGCAATATTTTAAAATCTATGCGATGCTTGATAGGGAGCCAGTGCAGTGTTGACAGGACAGAATATGGTCATACTTCCTGGTTCTAGTAAGAACTCTTGCTGCTGCATTTTGGACTAGCTGTAGTTTGTTTACTAAGCGTGCAGAACAACCACCCAATAAAGCATTACAATAATCTAACCTTGAGGTCATAAATGCATGGATTAACATTTCTGCATTTGACATTGAGAGCATAGGCCGTAATTTAGATATATTTTTGAGATGGAAAAATGCTGTTTTACAAATGCTAGAATCGTGGCTTTCTAAGGAAAGATTGCGATCAAGTAGCACACCTAGGTTCCTAACTGATGATGAAGAATTGACAGAGCAACCATCAAGTCTTAGACAGTGTTCTAGGTTATTACAAGCAGAGTTTTTAGGTCCTATAATTAACACCTCTGTTTTTTCAGAATTTAGCAGTAAGAAATTACTCGTCATCCAGTTTTTTATGTCGACTATGCATTCCATTAGTTTTTCAAATTGGTGTGTTTCACCGGGCTGTGAAGAAATATAGAGCTGAGTATCATCAGCATAGCAGTGAAAGCTAACACCATGTTTCCTGATGATATCTCCCAAGGGTAACATATAAAGCATGAAGAGTAGCGGCCCTAGCCGAGCCGAGCACAATGTACCCAGCAGATTACCGTACATCTGACCACATCTATACATTACATACTCTAATTGAAAAACATGTTAACCAAGATAAAGGTAAAATATATGCATGCTTTATTGACTTTAAAAAAGCTTTTGACTCAATTTGGCACCAAGGACTATTTTACAAACTTATTGCAATGCTATTTGGCTCTAATGAGAGAGTAGAGTATGGCAGAGTATCTGTACACAGTGTCAGATAAGAAACTGAGAAGCACACTGACCAGATACAGACTCAGCGGACACAAGCTGATGATTGAGACGGGCAGACACAGAAAAACATGGCTGCCAGCGGAGCAGAGACTGTGTTCACACTGTGATCTGAATCAGATGGAAACAGAAGTGCACTTCCTAACAGAATGCACCAAACACACGGACAGTGTTCTGTGATCAGACACAGCAGATCCATCAGACATTTAAAACTCTTCCGAAGCTGGAGAAACTGGCGTATCTGTTCGGAGAACACAAGAACTGCTGTGTGTTTGCTGCTCAATATGTGTCTGCCTGTCATGATGTTAGAGAAAACACTCAACCTGCCCTGATCTGATGTTTCCAGCACATGTAGATTATGTTATGCCATATTACTGTATTGTATTACTTAGATGTATATTTTGACTCTGTAAATCTAATTTTCTTGTTTTATTTTATTTCTAAATTTTATTTCACACATAATACGTTTTATATATTATTACTATTACTATTATTCTTTTTCTTTCTGTTAATACATATGTGCACTATTTGTAAGTAGCCCAGCTGCAACTGCTTTGGCAATACAAATGTTTTTGGTTTTTGTCATGCCAATAAAGCACACCTAAATTGAAATTGAGAGAGAGAGAATGTTTGTTTATATGTGAGACTGTCTTCTGTGTGTGTGTGTGTGTGTGTGTGTGTGTGTGTGAGAGAGAGAGTGAGTGAGAGAGAGAATATGTGTTTATGTGTGAGACTCTGTCTCCTGTGTGTGTGTGAGAGTTTGTGTGTCTGTGAACAGAGGCATTACTGAGCTGCAGTGAAGCGAATGTGTGTGTGTGTGTGTGTGTGTGTGAGAGAGAGAGAGAGTGTGGTGTGTCTGTGAGCAGAGGCATTACTGAGCTGCAGTGAAGCGAGTGTGTGTGTGTGTGTGTGTGTGTGAGAGAGAGAGAGAGTGTGGTGTGTCTGTGAGCAGAGGCATTACTGAGCTGCAGTGAAGCGAGTGTGTGTGTGTGTGTGTGTGTGAGAGAGAGAGAGAGTGTGGTGTGTCTGTGAGCAGAGGCATTACTGAGCTGCAGTGAAGCGAGTGTGTGTGTGTGTGTGTGTGTGTGAGAGAGAGAGAGAGTGTGGTGTGTCTGTGAGCAGAGGCATTACTGAGCTGCAGTGAAGCGAGTGTGTGTGTGTGTGTGTGTGTGAGAGAGAGAGAGAGAGAGAGATAATGTGTATGTTTGTGTCAGAGAGTGTGTGTGTGTGTGTGTGTCAAGCCAAGTCAAGTCACCTTTATTTATATAGCGCTTTAAACAAAATACATTGCGTCAAAGCAACTGAACAACATTCATTAGGAAAACAGTGTCAATAATGCAAAAATGATAGTTAAAGGCAGTTCATCATTGGATTTAGTGATGTCATCTCTGTTCAGTTAAATAGTGTCTGTGCATTTATTTGCAATCAAGTCAACGATATCGCTGTAGATGAAGTGACCCCAACTAAGCAAGCCAGAGGCGACAGCGGCAAGGAACCGAAACTCCATCGGTGACAGAATGGAGAAAAAACCTTGGGAGAAACCAGGCTCAGTTGGGGGCCAGTTCTCCTCTGACCAGACGAAACCAGTAGTTCAATTCCAGGCTGCAGCAAAGTCAGATTGTGCAGAAGAATCATCTGTTTCCTGTGGTCTTGTCCTGGTGCTCCTCTGAGACAAGGTCTTTACAGGGGATCTGTATCTGGGGCTCTAGTTGTCCTGGTCTCCGCTGTCTTTCAGGGATGTAGAGGTCCTTTCTAGGTGCTGATCCAGCATCTGGTCTGGATACGTACTGGATCCGGGTGACTGCAGTGACCCTCTGATCTGGACACAGGCTGGATCTGGTGGCTACGGTGACCTCAGAATAAGAGAGAAACAGACAAATATTAGCGTAGATGCCATTCTTCTAATGATGTAGCAAGTACATCGGGTGTTATGGGAAGTGTTTCCGGTTCCGGTTTACCTAATTAATGCAGCCTAAAAATCCTTTAACGGATTTAGATAATAAAAGCATATTAGTATGTTATGTGTAAACCAGGTTAAAGAGATGGGTCTATAATCTAGATTTAAACTGCAAGAGTGTGTCTGCCTCCCGAACAATGTTAGGTAGGTTATTCCAGAGTTTAGGCGCCAAATAGGAAAAGGATCTGTCGCCCGCAGTTGATTTTGATATTCTAGGTATTATCAAATTGCCTGAGTTTTGAGAACGTAGCGGACGTAGAGGATTATAATGTAAAAGGAGCTCATTCAAATACTGAGGTGCTAAACCATTCAGGGCTTTATAAGTAATAAGCAATATTTTAAAATCTATACGATGTTTGATAGGGAGCCAGTGCAGTGTTGACAGGACCGGGCTAATATGGTCATACTTCCTGGTTCTAGTAAGAACTCTTGCTGCTGCATTTTGGACTAGCTGTAGTTTGTTTACTAAGCGTGCAGAACAACCACCCAATAAAGCATTACAATAATCTAACCTTGAGGTCATAAATGCATGGATTAACATTTCTGCATTTGACATTGAGAGCATAGGCCGTAATTTAGATATATTTTTGAGATGGAAAAATGCAGTTTTACAAATGCTAGAAACGTGGCTTTCTAAGGAAAGATTGCGATCAAATAGCACACCTAGGTTCCTAACTGATGACGAAGAATTGACAGAACAACCATCAAGTCTTAGACAGTGTTCTAGGTTATTACAAGCAGAGTTTTTAGGTCCTATAATTAACACCACTGTTTTTTCAGAATTTAGCAGTAAGAAATTACTCGTCATCCAGTTTTTTATGTCGACTATGCAATCCATTAGTTTTTCAAATTGGTGTGTTTCACCGGGCTGCCAAGAAATATAGAGCTGAGTATCATCAGCATAACAGTGAAAGCTAACACCATGTTTCCTGATGATATCTCCCAAGGGTAACATATAAAGCGTGAAGAGTAGCATCCCTAGTACTGAGCCTTGAGGTACTCCATACTGCACTTGTGATCGATAGGATACATCTTCATTCACTGCTACGAACTGATGGCAGTCATATATGTACGATTTAAACCATGCTAATGCACTTCCATTGATGCCAACAAAGTGTTCAAGTCTATGCAAAAGAATGTTGTGGTCAATTGTGTCAAACGCAGCACTAAGATCCAATAAAACTAATAGAGAGATACACCCACGATCAGATGATAAGAGCAGATCATTTGTTACTCTAAGGAGAGCAGCCTCAGTACTATGATACGGTCTAAATCCTGACTGGAAATCCTCACATATACCATTTTTCTCTAAGAAGGAATATAATTGTGAGGATACCACCTTTTCTAGTATCTTGGACAGAAAAGGGAGATTCGAGATTGGTCTATAATTAACTAGTTCTTTGGGGTCAAGTTGTGGTTTTTTGATGAGAGGCTTAATAACAGCCAGTTTGAAGGTTTTGGGGACATGTCCTAATGACAATGAGGAATTAATAATAGTCAGAAGAGGATCTATGACTTCTGGAAGCACCTCTTTTAGGAGCTTAGATGGTATAGGATCTAACATACATGTGGTTGGTTTAGATGATTTAACAAGTTTATACAATTCTTCCTCTCCTATGGTAGAGAATGAGTGGAACTGTTCCTCAGGGGGTCTATAGTGCACTGTCTGATGTGATACTGTAGCTGACGGCTGAATGGTTGCAATTTTATCTCTAATAGTATCGATTTTAGAAGTAAAGTAGTTCATAAATTCATTACTGCTGTGGTGTTGGGAAATGTCAACACTTGTTGAGGCTTTATTTTTCGTTAATTTAGCCACTGTATTGAATAAATACCTGGGGTTATGTTTGTTTTCTTCTAAAAGAGAAGAAAAGTAATCGGATCTAGCAGTTTTTAATGCTTTTCTGTAGGATATGTTACTTTCCTGCCAAGCAATACGAAATACCTCTAGTTTTGTTTTCCTCCAGCTGCGCTCCATTTTTCGGGCTGCTCTCTTTAGTGTGCGAGTATGCTCATTATACCATGGTGTCAAACTGTTTTCCTTAACCTTCCTTAAGCGTAAAGGAGCAACTGTATTTAAAGTGCTAGAAAAGAGAGAGTCCATAGTTTCTGTTACATCATCAAGTTGTTCTGAGGTTTTGGATATGCTAAGGAATTTGGTTACATCAGGAAGATAACTTAAAAAGCAGTCTTTTGTGGTAAAAGTAATGGTTCTTCCATGCTTGTAACAAGAAGTAGAATTTACAATTTTGGCTATATGAAGTTTGCAAAGAACTAAATAATGATCTGAGATATCATCACTTGGCTGAATAATTTCAACACCATCAACATCAATTCCATGTGACAGTATTAAATCTAGAGAATGATTTCGACAATGAGTAGGTCCTGAAACGTGTTGTCTAACACCAATAGAGTTCAGAATGTCTATAAATGCTGATCACAATGCACCTTTTTCATTATCAACATGGATATTAAAATCCCCAACTATTAAAACTTTATCTGCAGCCAGAACTAACTCGGATGTAAAATCACCAAACTCTTTAATAAAGTCTGTATGGTGCCCTGGTGGCCTGTATACAGTAGCCAGTACAAACATAACAGGGGATTTATCATTAACATTTGTTTCTCTGGATAATGTTATATGAAGTACCATTACTTCAAACGAGTTATACTTGTAGCCTGCTCTCTGAGAAATCCTGAAAACGTTGTTATAAATTGAAGCAACACCTCCCCCTTTGCCTTTTAGACGTGGCTCATGTTTATAACAGTAATCTTGGGGGGTGGACTCATTTAAAATAATGTAATCATCAGGTTTTAGCCAGGTTTCTGTCAAACAGAGCACATCTATATTATGATCAGTGATCATATTATTTACAAAAAGTGTTTTCGTAGAAAGGGATCTGATATTCAATAAGCCAAGCTTTATCATTTGTTTATCCATATTGCATCTGTTTTTTATTTGTTGAACCTCAATTAAATTGTTAATCTTAACCTGGTTTGGACGTTTTTTGTATTTTCTAGTTCGGGGAACAGACACAGTCTCTATAGTGTGATATCTAGGTGAAAGAGTCTCTATGTGCTGAGAATTAACTGACCTCTGTGACGGGAGGCAGCTAGCAGACGGTCGGTTTAGCCAGTCTGTCTGCTTCCTGACCTGGGCCCCAGTTAGTCAAGTATAAACACTAAGACTATTTGCCAAATTTCTAGAGAGAAGAGTGGCGCCACCCCAGGAGGGATGAAGACCATCTCTTTTAAACAGGTCAGGTCTGCCCCAAAAGCTCGTCCAATTGTCTATGAAACCTATGTTACTCTGTGGGCACCACTTAGACATCCAGCCATTGAGTGATGAAAATCTGCTATGCATCTCATCACCACGGTAAGCAGGGAGGGGACCAGAGCATATTACAGTGTCTGACATCGTGCTTGCAAGTTCACACACCTCTTTAATGTTATTTTTACTGGTCTCCGACTGGCGAAGTCGAACATCATTAGCGCCGGCATGAATAACAATCTTACTGTATTTACGTTTAGCATTAGCCAGCACTTTTAAATTTTGGCAAGATGTCAGGCGCTCTGGCTCCCGGTAAACATTTGACTATGGTGGCTGGTGTCTCTATATTCACGTTCCGTACAATAGAATCACCAATAACTAGAGCACTTTCATCAGGATTCTCAGTGGGTGCATCACTGAGTGGGGAGAACCTGTTTAATGTTTTGATCGGAACAGAAGAGCGGTGTTTTGACCCACGACTACGCTGCCTCACCGTCACCCAGTTGCCCTGCTGCTGGGGCTCTGTTTCCGGAACCGAACAATGTACAGGAATTCCTGAGCTAGACGCATCCAAAGCCGTATCTAGAGCCCTCACATTCTTACTGTCCTCAATTAAAGTTTGGATGCGTGTCTCTAATTCTGAAATCTTCTCTGTCAGCCTAACTATTTCCTTGCATTTATCACATGTGAATCCCTCATCAGCAACAGAGATAGATAAACTGTACATGTGGCAAGAGGTGCAAATAACAATGTGTGTGTGTGAGAGAGAGAGAGATAATGTGTGTGTTTGTGTCAGAGAGAGAGAGTGTGTGTGTGTGTGTGTGTGTGAGAGAGAGAGAAAGAGAGAGAGAGAGAGAGAGAGAGAGAGAGAGTGAGTGTAAAAGTGAAAAAAAAGAGCTGTTCAGTTCTATCATCACCTGACTCAATCTGACACTCAATCTGTTCAATATAAAGCCCCCCCCCCATGATTTGGAAATAGAGATTGGTAGACATAAAAGATCCTGACCGAGAGAAGAGAGACTGTGCAAACACTGTGAGCTGAAAAACACTTCCTTCTTGTCTAAAAGAGAAACATTCTTCCCACAGTTTGAAGCTTTGAATCGTTTATTCTTGTCTCTAAATGACTCAGAGAAACTACACTTTATACTTGGAGAAAATGAGAGTAGCTGCTAAATATGTATACACCATACACACCATACGAAAGGGATCATTTATTGTATTCAACTGCTTTATTAAATATTCTTAATTGTATATAATAATTACTATTATTAATATTCGAAATATTATCTGCTGTTATTTTTATTGTATTGTTTTGATCTATTTTTCTCTCATTCATTACTCATTTATTGTCTCCTTTTACTTTGATGGTGTAATCATATTTTATATTTTATTCTGTATTTAAATGCTTTGGCAATACTGTAACTCAAATGTCATGCCAATAAAGCAACTTGAACTTGAGTGTGTTTGTGTGTGAGTAAGTTAGAGAGAGAGAGTGTGTGTGTGTGACAGAGAGAGAGAGAGAGAGAGAGAGAGTGTGTGTGTTTGTGTCAGAGAGAGAGAGAGAGAGAGAGAGAGAGAGAGAGTGTGTGTGTGCGACAGAGAGAGAGAGAGAGAGAGAGAGAGATAATGTGTGTGTTTGTGTCAGAGAGAGAGAGAGAGAGAGAGAGAGAGAGTGTGTGTGTGCGACAGAGAGAGAGAGAGAGAGAGATAATGTGTGTGTTTGTGTCAGAGAGAGAGAGAGAGAGAGAGAGAGAGAGTGTGTGTGTGCGACAGAGAGAGAGAGAGAGAGAGAGAGAGAGATAATGTGTGTGTTTGTGTCAGAGAGAGAGAGAGAGAGAGAGAGAGAGTGTGTGTGTGCGACAGAGAGAGAGAGAGAGAGAGAGAGAGAGAGAGAGAGAGAGATAATGTGTGTGTTTGTGTCAGAGAGAGAGAGAGAGAGAGAGAGAGAGTGTGTGTGCGACAGAGAGAGAGAGAGAGAGAGAGAGAGAGAGAGAGAGAGAGAGAGAGAGAGTGTGTGTGTGTGAGAGAGTGTGTTTAGGTGTGTGTGTGTAAGAGATAGAGAGAGAGAGAGAGAGAGAGAGAGAGAAACATACACACAAACACACAGACAAAGAGAGACAGACACACACAGACACACACACACACACAGAGAGAGAGAGAGAGAGAGAGAGAGAGAGAGAGAGAGAGAGAGAGTGCGTGTATGTGTGTGTGTGAGAGAGTGTGTTTAGGTGTGTGTGTGGCTGATGTTCATCTATTTTTATCCTCTAAAACAGCATTTTGAGCCTCAGGCAGCAGCACGTCGCACAAATACAGTCAACTGGAAGGAAAAGCAGAAGCACAGAAGAATCAGACATCTACAGTCTCACAGACGTCAGGAAGAATAAATAGATGAAAAAAGCTCGGATGATTTCAGATCGATCACATCTGCCTTCTGGACATCGACTGACTTTACCAACATGATTTATTGTAAAAAATATTATATTCTGTATAAAATAATGCAAAGTAAAACTTACTTCCTGCTCTCTTTAATAATGTTACACGTCTGTCTACACTGTTCAACATTTGACGTGGATCAAAACCTTTCATCAGTTAACCTAAAATAAAATGTGTTCTTGTCTTAGGACAAATTTGATTAACTTTCTTGATCCACTTCAAATGTTGACTACTAGAGATAAAATCACACTAAAACTGTGTCCGTGGACTACAGGGATTGTGCGGAGACTGATTCTAGGACTGCAGTGCCAACTAGTGAATCCCTACTGGATCTGCAGCTCTTCACCGCAGAGACCTCGAGCTCTTCTGAGAACATTAAAGATGATCAGACAGGATCAGCTTCATCCTTGTGATGAACTGCACAACCAATAAACATGGTGTGTTTCTCAGACCTGTAAACCAATTCAGCTAATCGTGAACTTTCTTTCAGGTTTCTATCATCACTCTGAGATGAACAGGAGGCTGAAATACACACATAATTCCACAAATGTGGAGAAATATAATAGTTCTCCAACCAAACACTGAATGTGTCCATACACGACTGTAAATATGATCACTGGACAAACACCACTGTATAAATTCCCCTAATGATGATGAATAATAATAATAAATTAATACTATGATCGAGTCCAAAGATCGGGTGGTCGGGGGTCTCGCCTTCGACTGTCGCCGGATGCACTATGCACCGGGCCCTTACGCTCCCGCCTGCAGGTGGTGAGCCCACGGGAGGGCGGCCCCATGTCACTTCTTCGGGCTGAGCCCGGCCGGACCCCAAAGTGGAGGAGTTCAGGTATCTTGGGGTCTTGTTCACGAGTGAGGGAAGGATGGAACGGGAGATTGACAGATGGATCGGTGCAGCTTCTGCAGTAATGTGGTCGCTGTACGAGTCTGTCGTGGTGAAGAAGGAGCTGAGCTGTAAGGCAAAGCTCTCGATTTACCGGTCAATCTACGTTCTTACTCTCACCTATGGTCATGAGCTGTGGGTCATGACCGAAAGGACAAGATCCCGGATACAGGCGGCCGAAATGAGCTTTCTCCGTATGGTGGCTGGGCGCTCCCTTAGAGATAGGGTGAGAAGCTTGGTCACTCGGGAGGAGCTCAGAGTAGAGCCGTTGCTCCTCCACATCGAGAGGAGCCAGCTGAGGTGGCTCGGGCATCTATTTCGGATGCCTCCTGGACGCCTTCCCAGGGAAGTGTTCCAGGCACGTCCCACCGGGAGGAGGCCCCGGGGAAGACCTAGGACACGCTGGAGAGACTGGGAACGCCTCGGGGTTCCCCCGGAAGAGCTGGAGGAAGTGGCTAGGGAGAGGGAAGTCTGGGGTTCTCTGCTTAGACTGTTGCCCCCGCGACCCGGCCCCGGATAAGCGGAAGATGATGGATGGATGGATGGATGGATACTATGATCGAGTTCACAAATACAAAATACAGACCGCTCTGATGACAGACGCTTACTGTGTTCACATGCTCTTGAGACAAGGGCTTTTTTAACAAAGACGTGTTTTGATATAGTCAAATAATATTATTTATTATATTATTATTTAGTTAATAATATTCAAGAATCCCATAATCAAGAATGATTTGATATATCAAAAAGAATTAAGCAACTTTTTGTTATCATGGTCTGATAATGATCTGAGCTGAATTTGGTGAATATGTAACCCTAACCCATCATCATGATATCAATGCATTTGTAAAACTCTTTTTACAGAAAAAACTACTAATGTGTAAAATAACTGGGAAGCATTAAACTCTGCCCCCCCCAAAAATACCTCAGTATTTTAGGCTAAACCATTCAGATTCAGATACCAGTCCAAAATAAATTCTGATGCATTAAATAAAAATGATTCAATCTATCAAACAACCTTTGGCCACATTAACATTTGTCCCTAAAAACAATGTCCACTGTCATTTGCGTGGGACTCCTGGTTATCAGGTTCTTACTGTATATGTGTGTGTGTGTGTGACAGAAAAAGATTATAATGTGTAAGAGTTTGCAAGCAATCAGGTGAATGACATTTTAGCAGAACTGAGCACTACTACATAAAGACACAGCAGAGAAAAGAGAAAACACTTGCATTCCAATGAGTTTATTCTGTAAAATTCTTGTCAATAAACAGGAAAAACATTACATGTAGCTACAAACTTCGAAAATGCAACATGTATGAGGGCAATAAAAACTGCAACAAAATGAAAACCACATTGGTGTGTCATCTACTATCATCAAAAATAAATAGAATATATTCTTTATATAAACAAAGATAAGAAATAAAAAGTTAACAAATCAAGGGCAAGTTTTCCATCGGGAAGAGAACTGGATCAGCGCCGTCTGATGAAACGGACAGAAGAACATCATCAGAACAGAACACAGCTACGGAATGGAAACAGAAGTCAGCATGCCACTAGAAAGGCTAGAAAACAACCAACCCACCAACACACGAACGGATATTTCACAGTACCTCTAGCGTCGGGATAATAGTATAGAACTCCTAGAATCTACACCCAAATCAAATGTACAGAGATAATGCAGTTACAGCGACACTGTTTGTGCACGACACTTCATACGGATTCTACGGTTTCCACCCATTTTTTTTCTCTCATTATGTAAAAGCGTTAAAGATGGCCAAGTCGTTTAACAGATGAACGTCTGGCCTACAATGTGTTTGTTCACTGTGAAAGAAAGAAATCTGAAGCACAACAGGAGAGGAATGAGAGCTGTACGTCTGCCACAAGTCTAAAGCTAAACTCGAAATCAAAACAGCGGAAGAGAATGACAGTCGTTTGCTTGTGGCTCCTGGACTGTACGTGTGTGTGTGTGTTTGACTGAACCAGATAATAATGTGTGGGGGTGATCAGCATAATAAGATGCATTCACAATATCACATATCAGTGCCACGAGCCGACGTCCGGCGATCGTCTAATGATCCTCCCGGAGCGACAGATTCTGCTGGAAGAGAGAAGAGCAGCCGTCAGACACTCGTTCTGCTGTGATCTGGCCAAGTCAGACATGTTCCTGGATCTAACATCTGTTGTTGATGTCGAGTCGAGGAATATTCCTCCCTGATGCCACGCTCGTCACACACCGGTGTTCAGCAGCAGTGTGAGCACAGATTGTTATTAGCCACTGTTACTGTGTATTTATGAAGCATAATAACATGGATATAAATGAAAATCAGGGGCCTTAGACTAGGCTTAAAAAGTTAGTCGTCTAACTTAAACTTTTAAAGTCAGTTATAAAAAGGGAGAATGGTCTTAACCTGATACAAATAATGAAGTCTGATCATGTTGGTCGAAGTAGTGGCTGTATATTTATGTGATGGCCCTAATGAACTCGCTGCGGTCTGCATTACTGAATCACTTCTGTCCTGATGAACGCTGTACAGCTGCCCTGATGATGAAATCAAGAAGATCGTCTCCTGTTCTTCACGCTTACCCCTTGACTGCACGTCTTGTCTGACGAGTTCTGGATGTTGTTGTCATGGTCACCAGCCTCTGATCCACTCTTCTGCTCATCTTTGCCATCCTTCTCCAGATCTTCATCCGAACTCTTCCTGGACAGCTTGGACGACATCTAGGAGAAGGTCATAGTAAAAAAACAGGCTTCATTCTCACACCTGTGCAGCTGCGTGATCTGAGGCGCGTCACAGCGCTACGCTAGCAGCTCGCTAAACTTCTCTACATATATGAGGGCGCGGGACTCTATTGCTAGGCAACAGCTGTTGCTAAGCGAGGGATCGGCGGGAGGGATGCTCAGATCCACTCTCACTTCACAGACTGAGAGACGCAGACTCAGGTGAACGGATGTATCAAGAGCGTGAAGAACAGATCTCTGATCTCAGACACTTGAGTATGATGGGCTCATTTCCTGTTATCTGTATCTCACACACCAGTTTACTGTGTGACTGTGGTCCTGTGCATATTCTGCCCCCTGCTGAACTGGAGCCTGAAGTGACCTTTAGCATCATCTAACACATTCATCCATATAATCAATATAATCATACAACCATATAATTTGGGAAGCACTGGTCTAGAGCAATCTCTGTCCACCGCCCATATTTTTGCAAATAATGCTGCAAAATTACTATTTAAATATGAATCTTGCAATTTCTGCTTGTCTCTGTTGAGGACCTCTCATGGGACTACAAATGTAAAATAGCCTGGGGGCTATTTGGCATATGTACATTACTGAAAAGCTATGTTCATTCATATGCACTGTCTCTTTTAAATAAATAAATAAATAAATAAATAAATGAATGGTACAGACACACAGTTTCTATACTACACACATACTGAAGTGTGTGTGACGGTCGCTGTGTTTTCAGCACCTGCCTTCTTATAAATACATTGCTCTGAGAGTCACTTCATGAGCATTTGACCGTTTCATTTCAGTAAAACTATTATTATATCATATACCAAGGCTACAGAAACTTAAAAGGTTCTCAGGGCAACCCGTCAAAATATAAGTTTAGTTAAGCTTAAAGAAACTGTCAGAAATATATTACTGTGGTGCAGTAGAATAAATACTACTTCTACTTCTACTTCTACTACTACTACAATTACTACCACTTTTGTTTAAAAGTATAAATCACAAAATACGCTATTTCTTCCATGTTTTACTTTGAATAGTAAACCCCTTTGTTTGCCAAAAAATAAAGAGTTATGTTTTATGCCTTCATTTGCACTGTACATTAAATTAAAATGGAAATTTCTAGTGTCACACAGGCCAAGATTAGGTGACAAAAATGTTGACATTTTAACAGCCTATTGTACTAAGTGTGTCGATAATAGGCTATTCGTGTTTAGTTTCATGAAGATAGTTGTGGTTTTCTTAACAAATTCTTCATCGGAACTATGATGAGAAATTCATTAGTTACACTTATTACACTGTGATTTTTTTGTTAATCCATTGATATGCATGAGATGATGAACTGAATAGTAACCTCAACTGTTGTAGGTTATGCTTTAGTAATCAGAATAGAATTAATGAGGAATTATGAGTGGTTATGCTATTATTCATATATTTCTAACATGGGAATTATTGAAGTCTAATACTTACATTTCCCCAAGCTGTTTAGCTGTAGTACAGTATTCAAAGTTTTATCTCTCTCTATATATTACCCTTATTTGCAGATGGATGCAAAGAGGAAGACAAGAGTAAGAAGTGCAGTGTCTCAGTACTACACTCAACCAACATCAGGGAAGGCAGTTTTTGTCAGAGCCTTTGTGTTCCTTAATTTTGACATTAATTTTATATATATTTATAAAAGCTATATATTGGTTCAAAATATCTGTTATCATTCAACTTGATCTGTAATAATCAGTACTGGCCCTGAAAACCACATATCGGTCAACCCCTAGTTCAATAGCCACTCAGGTACCTTACAGGATGCACTTTTTTTCCGCTTGGATCCGACCTTGTCACTCTTCATCTTCCCCTCGTCCTCCTCGCTGCTGGCATCAGCCGCATTCCCTCCTTCTCCCTCAGTTTCAGATGAGCTCTGCTGCTGCATCACCTGGAGCAAAAGTACGGTCAGACAGACACAGGTGCGGTCAGACGGATACAGGTGCGGTCAGACGGACACAGGCGAGGTCAGACGGATACAGGTGTGGTCAGACGGACACAGGCGAGGTCAGACGGATACAGGTGCGGTCAGACGGACACAGGCGAGGTCAGACGGACACAGGTGCGGTCAGACGGATACAGGCGAGGTCAGACGGATACAGGTGCGGTCAGACGGATACAGGCGAGGTCAGACGGACACAGGTGCGGTCAGACGGATACAGGTGCGGTCAGACGGACACAGGCGAGGTCAGACGGATACAGGTGTGGTCAGACGGACACAGGCGAGGTCAGACGGATACAGGTGCGGTCAGACGGACACAGGCGAGGTCAGACGGATACAGGTGCGGTCAGACGGATACAGGCGAGGTCAGACGGATACAGGCGAGGTCAGACGGATACAGGTGCGGTCAGACGGATACAGGCGAGGTCAGACGGATACAGGTGCGGTCAGACGGATACAGGCGAGGTCAGACGGACACAGGTGCGGTCAGATGGATACAGGTGCGGTCAGACGGATACAGGTGCGGTCAGACGGATACAGGTGCGGTCAGACGGATACAGGCGAGGTCAGACGGATACAGGTGCGGTCAGACGGATACAGGCGAGGTCAGACGGATACAGGTGCGGTCAGACGGACACAGGTGCGGTCAGACGGATACAGGTGCGGTCAGACGGACACAGGTGAGGTCACACGGACACAGGTGCGGTCAGACGGACACAGGTGCGGTCAGACGGACACAGGTGCGGTCAGACGGATACAGGCGAGGTCAGACGGACACAGGTGCGGTCAGACGGATACAGGTGCGGTCAGACGGATACAGGCGAGGTCAGACGGACACAGGTGCGGTCAGACGGATACAGGTGCGGTCAGACGGACACAGGTGCGGTCAGACGGATACAGGTGCGGTCAGACGGACACAGGCGAGGTCAGACGGATACAGGTGCGGTCAGACGGATACAGGCGAGGTCAGACGGATACAGGTGCGGTCAGACGGACACAGGTGCGGTCAGACGGATACAGGCGAGGTCAGACGGATACAGGTGCGGTCAGACGGACACAGGCGAGGTCAGACGGATACAGGTGCGGTCAGACGGATACAGGCGAGGTCAGATGGATACAGGTGCGGTCAGACGGATACAGGCGAGGTCAGACGGATACAGGTGCGGTCAGACGGACACAGGCGAGGTCAGACGGATACAGGTGCGGTCAGACGGATACAGGCGAGGTCAGACGGATACAGGTGCGGTCAGACGGATACAGGCGAGGTCAGACGGATACAGGTGCGGTCAGACGGATACAGGCGAGGTCAGACGGATACAGGTGCGGTCAGATGGATACAGGCGAGGTCAGACGGATAAAGGTGCGGTCAGACAGATACAGGCGAGGTCAGACGGATACAGGTGCGGTCAGACGGACACAGGTGCGGTCAGACAGACTCGCACCACTGCTCTACTCACCTGGAAACCAGTGAATTTGACGCCAGGGTTGTTTTCAATCTCCCACAGGCCTTCATTAAACCCTTTCCTCTTGTTCGACTTGTCAAACTTGTCTTTGTACTCTTTGTAGGGAAGCAGGTCTTTAGGGCCCAGGAAGGCACTGTGGAGACACACTCTGATTACTGCTGCTTTATACATATCACTGAATCACAAACACACTCCAGACTTACGTCTCATGGGTACCAAAGAAGAAGATGGGGTGTTTGTTAGCTGGCGGCTTCACGGCTCCCTCCGGCAGCTCGTCGATCTAAATGATCAGGAGAAAACAGTTAAACTCTGATCAGGAACATTATTCTGAATGGCAGTTTTACACAGGTTTTCATCCATAATTCTACAGATCGGCTCTGGTCCAGTTAAACTTATGCATTTTACCTTATGTCACATTATAGATGCTTTACGTGCTTGTTGTCTTTAAGAATGCGTCTCAGTGAGACTCGAAGAAGCACTTTGTGGATCCGGTGTACAGATGAAACATGCTACCTATCAGATTGTACCAAAAAATACAGCCGCTGCGCCAATAACACAAACACACACCAACAGACCCAACACACCTCCGAACCGAACCCGTCCCGAGAGTCAAACGCTCCATAAACGTCTGAAATAACGCAGATCCCCTAACGACGAGAACGAGCTGATCATTTGACGGTACGCATAAAAATACGCTTTGTCGCTCTCGAACCACGAGCGCATTACGGCGCATTAGGTTCGGTTTCGGCCCGTATGTGCAGCGGTCGCTCCGCGCTCCGGTAACCGGCCTCTGCGCTGCTCCGCTCGGCTGCAGCTCGTACTCACCCTCGCCGGCCAGTGCGGGTATCCCTTCATCTTGGCGAAAACCAGGTCTCCAGCTTTATATTCCCGGGGCCGTGGGCGAGCCATCGCGACACACACACTCACCGACGAGGAATAATACACGATGTTCCGCGGGTCTGGAGCTCAGCGGCGGATGATCGACCATCAATGTTTTGATCGCAGTTAATAAGGAAATAAATAATGAAAGAGGAGAAAGGGCCTGGAGAAACACCTCTTCCCTCTTCTTCTTCCTCCTTAAACACTACAGCCCGATCCTTTCGCCGTAATGTTTAGGGAACGTTTTATTTCCAATTTTTATTCTGTCGTTTTGTTGCAGACAGACAAACACAGCACGTTTCAATTCAGCATGAGTTTGTTTTTTTAAAGGTGTGGGGGGTGTTCTGCTCGTCTGTGTTACAGTCCACAGACAGAGGATCTACAAACACTCACCTGACATCACATAACAAACACAACTTCAGCATCTGAGTGCAGCAATATTTCCAAAGCTCTAATAAAGACTATTCATGGACTTCAAATCAAAAGTTCAGGGAAAAGATTATTTTGCATTTGAGATAATTCCTACTAAACACATATTCTCCAAACACACAGTTACCAAAAGGCTAAAATTTTGTGGATGTAAATGCAGAGCGACTGACTGATAGTGAGTTTACAATCGCAGTTTTCTCTCTTGTTCCGAGGTCACCGTAGCCACCAGATCCAGTCTGTGTCCAGATCAGAGGGTCACTGCAGTCACCCGGATCCAGTACGTATCCAGACCAGATGGTGGATCAGCACCTAGAAAGGACCTCTACATCCCTGAAAGACAGCGGAGACCAGGACAACTAGAGCCCCAGATACAGATCCCCTGTAAAGACCTTGTCTCAGAGGAGCACCAGGACAAGACCACAGGAAACAGATGATTCTTCTGCACAATCTGACTTTGCTGCAGCCTGGAATTGAACTACTGGTTTCGTCTGGTCAGAGGAGAACTGGCCCCCAACTGAGCCTGGTTTCTCCCAAGGTTTTTTTCTCCATTCTGTCACCGATGGAGTTTTGGTTTCTCTGGTTTGCTTAGTCAGGGCACTTAATATCCTGTGATATCATTGAGTTGATTGCACAGCTACTGTTTAAACTGAACTGAGCTGGATTATGACATCACTGAATTCAATGATGAACTGCTTTTTTGCATCACTGACACACTATTTTCCTATTTAATGCTGTTAAGTTGTTTTGTCACAATCTGTGTTGTTAAAAGCGCTTCATAAATAAAGGTGACTTGACAATCTGACACTGGGGAAACTGGATTGATGACAGTTATAACACACCCTCAACACTGCTCTTTTACCTCTGAAATATCATAAACACTTTAAACACATTACAGTCAGCAATTAACTAGACTTTTGCCCATTACCCAGATAACACTTTCCACCGCGTTCATCGCATGTCAGTTTACGTTTCAAATGTCAAAACCAGAGAATGACCTGGTGATTTGTAAATGTGTCTTTCTTGCATCGTCAGTTTCTGCTTTTTTTGGTTCATGTAAACACGCTTAAGGAATAGTTATTGCCTGATTCTCAACAAACTGTTGGTCCAAGTGCATGTGTGGCAGGTGAAGAGAGCACACAATTCTGTGAATAATTAGACAGAATTTCAGTAGGCTAAATAAAAATAAATATAATAAAATAAGTCATAATTGCTTATTTCAGATCAAACTAATTTCACATAGAGATTAAACTGTTCGGGGTGTACAAAAGCAACAAAAAGAATGTAAAGAGCAAATCAGTTACGGTCTTTAGGATTGTACAGATACAGAACAGCCACAAAGAAATCAATCATATCACATCATAATCAAGAGAATATTTTCACTCAAATCCCATATTAAGGTTCGATCATGTCTGAATGTTGGAGCTTTAGTGATTCTCATCCACTCCTGATAGACCAAGCTCTTAAAGCTGTGTAAGACTAATGATTTTAAATGTTTAAAAGAGACATTAACTGGCGATTACTGGCCACCCGATTCCTTAATGAGTAAAAACTAATTAATGAAGTGTTAGTTAACAATGTGTTACTTTGAATTTCTCTGACAGACTGCAGTTTAACAATCACCCTTTACAGTGAATTATTGCTTTAGTTGTTACCATTTGAGAATTTTCAACAATAATTGTCTTATTTAACATGATCAGTACCACTGTACAGCAGGACAGTATCTCTGACTTCAGATCAGTGGTGTTCAGTGCTGGATCTGCTGATTACAGTGTTGTTCTCCTGCAGGGGGCAGAAGCGTCCACTTCATCAACACCTTCTGATCACATCCAACACTTTTACAGAAGCCGTTCTTTTCATCATTCTTCACTCTTGCTAGAGTAAAAGGATCCTCTGGAGCTATTAACTGCTCACAGACTTCTTAGGTTCAGTGAGTTTATTTCAGTCATTTCATAGAAACAGCAACTACTTTGATTTAATGATTCAAACTTAGTGCATCAATATGTATTTTCTGTTAACTTTATTTTAAGGTGTCATTGTTTGGGCTAGTTACTCAAAGAATGTTATATACTAGTTACTCCTTTCAAAAGTAATATTGTTACTTATTACTTTCTGGCAACAGTAACTAGTTACACTACTAGTTACATTACCTTTTCTTCACGCCCCACATTTACATTTAATCATTAAGCAGACACTTTTATCCAAAGCGACTTACAAATGAGAACAATAGAAGCAGTCAGATCAACAAGAGAACAACAACAGTATACAAGTGCCATGACAAGTCTCAGTTAGTCTAGTACAGAACTCATAGCCAGGTTTTTTTTTTTTTTTTTTTTTAAGAAATGAAAAGACAATAAAAGAAGGAAAAGTGCTAGTATTAGTTGGTTAAGTGCTGGTGAAAAAGATGAGTCTTTAGATGTTTCTTGAAAATGAGTAAAGACTCAGTTCGGATTGAGATTGGGAGGTCATTCCCCCAGCTGGGCACAGTCCAGGAGAAGTTGTAACTGTGTATCTTCCACATAAACTTCACCTAGAATGTTACTAACAACATATTTCTGCCTCATCATTTGACCAAAATCCACACTGGATCAGTCAGGAGTGATTACAAACACTCAACAGTGACTGAAAGTGACATTTAAGTAGAAGTGTTGTATAAATCTTACTTAACTGTAATGTGAAGCTTGAAGTTAATTGTAATTTCTCTGATACCCATATACAATTATATTTCATTTTATATTTTATCAGATCACATAAGTTTGTAAGAAACTGTTTAATTTTCCCAAAAATATTTTTAATTATAATAATATAATGTGGGCTGTGGGTGGGATGTAAAGCCAGAGTAAAGTAAAGCCACAACTTACACAACGTGTTCTGATTTCCATTTCCTGACAAAAGCAATATAATGCAATATTTATATCTGCTGTATGTAAGCTTTTCCATATTCCAAGCTTGTCTGCTGCACTGGGGACATCACATGCCTGTGCGAAAATTATGAAAATAAACCTAGAAATTATTTGATTGTTGGATTTTAAATCTGCAGGGTGGAGGCATCAAGAGTAACTAAATGGTTTCATGGATGGTAACTGTAATATTATTACTGAAATCTTATTAGTAATTAGGTACATTACTAGTTACTGCAAAAGTAATATTATTACAGTAACAAATTTACTGTCCAACATGTTACATGTACTTACTATTACAGTAACAATAAATTACATGCAAGTAACACTAAACCAAACACTAATCCTAACCCTAACCATATAGTTAGTACATGTAGTTAATTGATATTACTCTTAATGTTTAATTAAACTGTAACAAGAACACCTTAAAATAAAGTGTAACCTATATGTACAGTATAGTGCCCTTCTCATACTGGGGGGGATCTCCTTTACTCTTTCCAGCTGATGTGATGCAAACACAGTCAGTATGAGAGCAGGAGACAGTCTGTGGAGATGGGAACCAGCAGGTCACCTTTACTCACAGACTGACTGAATCATGGTTTTTAGTTTTTTGGTTTTAAGGACATTGGTTTATAGAACAGTTTGTAAAGACGGCCCACCAGACCTGATACTGTAACTGTGTTTCCTCACTTCTCCACAAGGTGGAGATGAAGACCCAATTATAAATCACTATGATTGGAACAAAAGGCAAGAAAATAAATTGATAAATGAATCTGACACATTATATGAATCCAAATGAATATATATGAACTTCGCACTTGCTGTTTGTTCATACATTTATAGTTTTTAGTGCTTTTCAAAATCAGTAAATGCTTATCTGTTTCATTTATGCTGCTGTTTGTGCTAGATTACTAAGAAGAGGGGATTTTAAGTTTATTATACGAGTGAAGTGTATCATCTTCTCAGAGACTTTACATATTTATATAAAAAAAGGTAATGCAGCGGCCCTGTGTGTGTGTGTGTGTGTGTGCTTTCATGTGAAGTTAGTTTTACGCGACTGTAAATCCCAGTGTCTTATCCGCACCAGAGGGAACGACACGATCACGGCCAGAGGACGATGCCACACAGTCTGAATAAATGATCTAAATGTTAGTCGTCTTTTTTACCCTGCAGCCTCGACACGGAGGGATTTCAGCCCCTCAGTGTGTGTAACGCAGCCAGAGTGAATTGTAGGAAATGAGCCAACTGACCAGTAAATAACAGTTGCCATGATGGCCCTCAGCTCCCGCTGCATTGCCACCCAAACGCCTGCGGAAACAGCGGTCAGACTCCACAATTTCAGCACTTAACACTTGGCTTGGCGCATGACAGGTGCTTATTTTCCAGCACCGGGGGCTTGTGCATTAGAATAGAGCTCCTGCCCTGGCCATCATCATCATCATCCTCACTGTAACACCATCATCATCTGAGACTGATCATGTACCCAGAAAACATTAATCTGACCTTTACACTTTTCATCTTTACGTGTTTATAAGAGAAGAGCTATGGGGAAAAATGGAAGGACAGTAATGCAGATGTGTTTCTGCTCTAATCATTAGGTTTATCGAGTGAAATGCTTGTTGTTACTAAAGTTTTCCTCACATGATTTCCTGTGTATGGCGATGAACAACTAATGTTTCCTTCTCAGTTGATTTCAGATGTTGAACAGTGTCCTTTTAGGCCTCGACACAAACTAAAGCATATTTACGTGATCGCTCAGCTGTTAACGTACATGACTTCATCAGCATCAAGCTTTGCTCAGACAGCTCATCATAAGTTCATCAGGCTGAACCTCATCACTCCAGCAGTAATATATTTCACAGCTGTGAGCAGGTTTAGAAATGAAAATCTTCACAACCAGCATCAGTGTACAGCATCCAGCCACAGTGTGCTCACCACACACCAGCTACAGGTGGAGAGGAGAGAGAGTCATAGAAATCAGGTCAAGAAAATATGATCATATTACCCCAATTTTACAGTCTCTGCACTGGCTACCTATTAAGTTCTGTATCAATTACAAATTATCATTACTTACCTAAAGTAAAGTCCACTAAAAGAGGTAGAGCTTTTTCAAATGTGGCTCCCAAACTCTGGAATAGCCTTCCTGATAATGTTCGGGGTTCAGACACACTCTCTCTGTTTAAATCTAGATTAAAAGCGCATCTCTTTCGCCAAGCATTCGAATAATGTATCTCTTAAATTGTGAGTGTAGTTGCATCTGATCAAATGTGCATTCTTATTCTTTAGCTTGGGTTAAACTAATTTAACTTTGTTGGATCAGCAGCTATGCTAGTGATGTCTCTGTTTGTTTCTCTGTTTCTGCTGGATCTTCATCCCGTGGTAACTAGGATTTACACAAGCTCCAGTCTGGATCCAGAACACCTGAGAAGAGATGATGCTGACCCTCAGAGGACCTCAGATGATGCTAACCCTGAATCAACAACAGAACTAACAATTATTGCTACAAGTGTGACTGCATCATATAATAACTGCTGTAAATAATGTTCATCGTCTTGCTGACTACGTCTTGTATACATTTTCTGAAAATTCCTGTCATTTGCACATAAACTGATTACCACTTATAAGCTTCTACTAAATATTGTAGAAACGTAATTTTCTGTAAAGTTGCTTTGCAATGATTTGTATCGTAAAAAGCGTTATACAAATAAACTTGAATGAATTGAATTGAATAGAGACATTCGAGTGGATGGGGATTATAGGGAGGCCAAGATTGGCAAGGGCCAGTGGAGGGAATTTGGCCAGGACACCGGGGTAATACCATAGACTGTATAAAAATATGGACGTAGTGTCCGTGACGTCACCCGTAGACTCCTGAAGTGTGTTTTTGAAGCCTAAAGTGTGTAGAGCGGGCCGTCGCCATCTTGGCAGCGCGTCACCGCGTGACTCTCCCGGACAATCAAAAATGGGCAAAAAGGCGGGAGCTAGTTGCTGTAGCCACGCCCACCTAGCGCGACGGCAGTGTCAGCAGCGGCAATCTCCCTGTCACTCAAGTGGCCACGCCCTTAATTATGCAGAACTTTAAGTCTTAATATAATTTAAACGGATGAGTTATAAAAAAATTCACCCCCCTCACAGTTGTCATGAAGGGCAAAATGAGCTATTTAGACCAAAATCATTTTTTGAACCAGGCTGTAAACATTTTTTTTCCTGCTGTAAAGTTGGCCATTTTAACATGGGGAGTCTATGGGACTGACTCCCTTCTGCAGCCAGCCTCAAGCGGCCAGTCGATGAATTGCAGTTTTAGTCACTTCCTTATTGGCCTCACGAGAGAGAGCGGGAGGTTGGCGCTCGGGTAATACCCATCCTCTTTATGAGAGGTGCCATGGGATTTTTAATGACCACAGAGAGTCAGGACAACGGTTTAACGTCTCATTTGAAGGACGGTGCTTTTTACAGTATAGTGTCCCCATCACTGATTAATAGTTAAGACAGAGTGTCTTTTGTCTGTTCTTCAGACATTACATTTGACATATTTTGGTTTACAAACTGTATTGTTTCATCAGTTAGGGTTAGTAGTTAGTTAGCACTCGGCTAACGTATCTACCATTATTTTAAGTGTTCACATTTTGGAAGCTAAACTTTAGCTGTGGGGATGATTCGCTTGCATAAGTGTTTTGTTATTATTGTAACAGATTGGATCACTAGTTTATTGTCTTATGTAAAGGTGCTTTGTCAATTGTAGTGCTCGCAAACTAACTCGATCAAGGACTCCTCTCTGTGCCAATCACAACAGGCTTGGCCAGCTGACCAATCAGAACAGAGTATGCTTATGGAAGGGAAGGGTTCGCTCCGAACTTGCTTGGAATGAATCGTTTCAAAATCATTGGCAAATGACTCTAGTATTAAATGTATATACTGAGAAAATTACAATGTTTTCTGACCTTAGAAGCATTTAAACCTGTTCTAGGGGACTCCAACACAATATTAGCACAAATACTATATGACCTGCTCTTTAAAGTGTGAACAAGTTAGTGCTTGTGGTGAAAAAGATGAAAAACAAAAAAACACTCTGCTGATTTACATTAACTGGACTTTCAGTTACATTAATACAGTTTTTTTTTGTTTAGCAAAAGGGTTAGAATTTTTTCTATTCTGTTACATTTGATCCGACTGTGGGTTTCCTGGGAAAATTGTGCATCCCTATCTTGGACTATATGATCTGATTAATTTTTCTGATATACTCTGAGTTTTTCCTAAGTTTTTAAAATAAGTATTTTCTGCACATTAAGGCTTTTTTAAAAGTAAAATTACAATATTGTGAGCAATTTTTTACAGTTTATAATTGCGGTTTAATTTCCTGCACTGAATAAAGCGTGAGTACAGAATAACTGGAGTACTGAAAGCAAAAATACAGAATATCGTGTGAGTACAGAATAACACTTGTGTGTGATGGACTGTGATGCAGTCAGAGACATTTGGATCCGTTTGCAGTATATTTATTAGAGAATGGTCAGGCAGGCAGTAATCAAACAACAGCGTCAAGTATGTTAAAGTATATCCTGAAACAGAAACGATACTAGGTGGAGGTCGGGGCAGGCGGCAGATGAAGAATTGAGAATCAGTAAACAGTCCGAGGTCAGATAAACGGGAATCAATCAATGTAGAATAAACACTCAGAAGTGTTAGCCAGGCAGAACAAGACTTCACAATGTGCAAGAGTTCAGAGTCAGTGTATATAGAGGGGAGAAGTGGATACACCTGTGCAGGTGATTAGACCTAGGTACGGGGCTGATGGGAAATGTAGTTTAATACTCCGGTGACAGTGTTCTCCGCTGATCGGAGAGAGCCACAGAGGCGCATGACATCTGTCTGTCCACAAAGAGTGAACCAACAAAATAAACAACAACAAAAAAAGGTATTTTATTAAAATAAGAGTCTCAAAGAATTTTTTGTTTTCTGTTTTGTTTTATTTTTATGGCATCTGCAAACAATCATTTACTGAAAGCCATTCAGTGATGCAGAATTAATAATAATATTTCAGTCTAAGCAGTTTGATAATCTGGTTTGTTTCTGA